>NW_009730169.1:141054-143375 GCF_000703405.1 Apaloderma vittatum | reverse complement strand
GACTGGGTTTTAGCTAAACCCAGGACACGCACTCAGCGAGGCTGTACAGCCGAAAGCGATAATCCTTTGCTGTGGAGACAGGAGGTTGTGGCAGTGGCAGACAGTGGTGCGCCCAGAGCCTTACTGTCTACCCCCTTCCCAAGCTCAAGAGTTACTTGAAACCAAGCAAACTACTTGCCTTAATATTCAACACTAGTAGTAAAACTAGCACCTGTCAAAATCTCTGTATAGAAAAAAAGCCTTCTCTTCTAATGAAACATCCTTTCTCACTTCAATGTAACATGCCCTACTATAGTTTTTATGGAACAGGCAGCCATCAAGCAGAGAGATGAGCCCTGCTGGGGGTATTTGATATAAAATATGGCCAGCCCCTTCAGATCTGCATCTGCACCTGGTCCGTGGTCTGAATTCCAGCAGCTCTTTGGAGAACTTCTTACCTATGGAAACTCAACGCCCTTCCCTTTCAGAGTTTGTTCTGGCAGGTTCCCAGACAATTTATTTAAAACAGCAACATACTCAAAGATGTTTTCACAGGTTTCTAAAAAGTATGAATAAAATATTTGGAAAATTTCTTTTTTTTCCCCCTTTTTAAGGCTTGATTTTATTACATATCCTGATTTAAGTGTCTACATCTGTAACTGCTGTAAACAACAGTACTGAGTAATTTGAAGAGTGTCAGTAAGCCCTTCTTAAAGATTCTCATATTTAGAGAAATTATCTTTGCAAGGCTGTTTTTCTTACAGGGTACACATGGAATATAAAGAAGAGGAACAGTATGTAGACTTCAATATTTTATCATCGTAAATATGGCAAGCTTTTTTTCTGCTGTTTCCCATTGCCCTGTATTTTATACCTGAGACACTAAGTTTAGCAGTACTTCTCAATATAGAGCATTAGCAGCCACATTTCTAGAGGGACTTGAGTACTAATTACAGCAGAATGCAACTGCAGAGTCAAAGGTAAGGAAGTAAAAATCCCAGCAGAAATGCCCTTTTCTTGTTTTATATTTAGAATTGATTATGGTTTTAACTATAGCATGTGCACTTCTCTTGCTCCACAGTAGTATGGGCATTGCAGATTTCAATATATACAGTGTTTCACAAAGTCACTTTTAACTTTGAAACTTTTTTCTTTCAAATAGTAATCAGAAAATAACCGTGTTCCTAGCTCATAATCGGAAGTATGTAAATTAAAATTGCTTCTATGTCTTTGGCTAGAATTATAGCTTCTGATATAATATTTTATAATAGATTTCCCTTTTCTAGCTATTTAGTGTTTTGCATCTGTTGTTTACGATAGATGACAGTTAGTTAATTAGTTGTAATTAAAAAAACATAACAGCACTTCAGGATTTGACCCATGACTACATATCCAGGCAGTATAACAGTTTTGCTAATAGAACTAAATTAAACTTTTCTAACAAAACCCAGAGAAATATCTCTGGCAAAAAGGGGAAATTTCTTGAGCAATGCTATCTACAATGTTCTTTCAGACAATGGCACATTTCAATATAGAGCGAAGTTACATATTCCTTTCAATTAGTTTTAATTGAAGTCTGTCATGGATGACTTTCAGAAGTGGCTTAAAAAATTTACAATCCTGTTTCATTTTTTCCTGGATTAATTTTGTGACTTTATACTTTTGATGTTTCTAGGTTTTAGCACTCCTCCTTTTTATTTTAATTTCTCTAATTTTTCCCAGCCTTGCAAAATTTAGCATGATAGATGATACAAGGAAACACAGCTTTTTAATCCAGCATTTTTTCAATTTGAGAACAGAAATCAGTTTTCAGACCTAGAAATGAGTAAAAAAAGTTCAATCCAGTCCAAGATTGAAATGTGTACAGCATTTTGGTTTTCTTCATAAAGCAGCAGAAAAATGAAAAACATAAAATTAGATTGTTGTACTGACAGGCTTTCCTTTTCCTGGAATTGAAACTGCCTTTCTTACCAGTTCTCACTTTAAATATGGCTAGTAGTAACTGATGAAAGCCACAAGCAAATCTGAACTCGCCTTGTATGACATGCTGTATAACTAAGTGGGGAGATGTGGTACCCCTTACAAAGATTTAAACCACCTAAATATTAAACACCAAGTTTGAGAAGTCGGTTAGGGCTGGAAATGTCACTACCAGAGAGTAGCAGAACAAGGAGTAATACGGGTTGCCTTCATTTATCAATTTCTGATCACTAACCACTTGACCAGTCCGCCCTTCAGAGAACTGTTGCCTTTTTACTCATCTTATTTTTCCTTCCTCTGTGACTTACCTGGAGAACTGGTTACTGTGATATGTAACCAGCACAACACAGGTGTCATGCTAC
>NW_009730169.1:122873-141023 GCF_000703405.1 Apaloderma vittatum | reverse complement strand
CAGGAAGAGTGTGAGCACATTGACTGATGGCACCTGTACAAAACCTGTGGTCAACATTTCACCTGCTTCTTTGCAGCCTGAATTAAATCCAAATCCTGACAAAGTCATTCAGTTCAGAAAAGTATCTCAATTCCTTAGAGCCCAGGAGCACTCTCCAGTCTCCCCAGACCAAAGCACGTTAGACATGATGAGCATGGGAACTGCCCTGGAAACCTGCCTGTGCTGAGCTCTGCAGAGCTTTCACCTCAGGCTGCACCCACAATGCTCACTAGACACTTGTGCATTTGGCAAAGATTGTAGAATGTAATTCCCTCAAGAGAGTAATTTCAGAATCCCTGTTTTGTGTATACACTAAGTTGTAATGAGGGCATTTCAGTCATGCACTGAGGCGCAGTTACTGCATACAACTAAAAGTACATTTTTAATGTCTTGCAGATGTGTGAAGCTGGAAATCACTTTATCAACGTAGCCTTAGCCCATCAAAATAATTCAGGTCTGTCTTTGTTTCCTGTTTTTCTATTTAAGACTGAAGTAGGCTTAACCTATCCATCTTCTGCTGGTATACAGTTATTTATGTATCTCCATCCACAGAATAAAGAAGGATTAAGTAGATACCATGCCATCGGTGTAATGTCTTCAAAATACGTGTGGTAACAAGAAAACATTAACAACACTGTTATTGTTGTTCGAAAGCATGCAGTAAATTTATCTTAATTAGACACAACTGCAATATAAATATGGATTTAAGCATGAAAGTTCTCTAAAGCCTCCTGTTGACTCTCAACAGAGGATTCAGTTTTGAATAAGTTTCAAAAACTTTTAAGTAGACTGCACAGCTTTTAGATCCATGCATCTCATGCAAAGCTACACAGACACACATATACACAAAGATAGACTGATGAATAGCTACACAGGCATCAATGTGTATGTATGCTCTTAGAAGGCTGCTCCAGGCATGGGTTTTCTGGATCTTTTGTACCATGGTAATAAGAGTGATACTATATATATTAGAAAGTAAAATATATTTTCAGATAATAATAGTATAATTCTCCACTATAACATCCTATTCAAGAAAATACTTCACCACTCTATGATCAACTTCACATGCTGGTTTCTATTCTGGAAATCTTTTAATGTGCTGTGGTTAGGCAGGTGCTTATGTTTTTTGTTGCAAGGAGCCTAACCCAGTTTAAAAGCAGCAAGAGCCAAATAATTCATCTCTGTTCTCCATGCCAACAAATATTAAAGATAGCATTATTGCCAGAACTTAAAAATGAAGCGTTTTATGTGTGGCATTTTGTGTGAGCAGTATTAGTGGCTGTAGAGAGCCATCCTGTTAGCTCTGCAGTTGTTTTCTTGTTCTACCCTGGGATGAAGGATGAGGATGCAAGAGGGGACAGGCTCACATTCCTTAGTCAGGCTGAATAAGACACAGCTGCATCCTTTATGTCCCAGAAGAGTGCCCTTAACCCTTGCCTGCTGGCTGCTCCACATTAAACTACTTGTCTATCTCTTCCTCTGAACAAAGGTTTCATCCTTTGAATGTGCCAGACCTTCCTGTAAAAACTGATACATGGCTCACTAAGCAGCATTATCACTAGGATAAATACAGATTTTGCTGTCTCAAGATTTCACTGAAACTTTTCTCACAAGTTGTACTCCGGGAAAATTGGCCAAGGGCATGACTACTACACAGACAAGTTGTGATAAGGCTCAGTTCCCCTCCCTGTATTGAAACTGGTTTTGTCTGTGGTGTTTTTCTTTCTTTTTTTTCCTTTCATAAAGGAAGTAAAGCCTGTTTTCCAAGTCCAACCTACAACCCCTTCACATGGCTCTTCTTGCTGGTATCCTGTCCCAACTATACATATGAGGTATGTGACTTTCTTCTGCTTATATACAAAGGGTAGGTGGTTACTGTGTTTCAGCCTTTGCCTGCAGAAAATCTGCAATGCTTCCATGCAGTTTCCTCCACTGCACATCAGTCATTTTGTTCTGCACGTCAGTCTCCTCACTCTCATAAATGTTTCTCCACCAGACCCTTCTCTTCCTTCACATCAGTATCATGAATTTTGTGTGTATTCCCCTCTACTAAAGCCTTCCCAGTGATCCAAGGATTTACCACCCATCTCTCCAGCCCATTCAGCACACTGCAGGGGGTCCTTTTTATCTATTTTTCCTCTCCCATTTCCAGTAGAAGTATAATGCTCTTTTTTTCCAGGGGGAGCTTTTGAAAACTTGCCCTTTTGCTTTCTGTAAACTATAGAATCAACAGTGACTTTTCTTTGCAACAGGTTGGGTCTTGGATTAGTTTCACAGTGATGACACAAACCCTGCCAGGTAAGTCTGAAACAGAGTGAAGATAGCCTCCAAGTTTTTGTTTGTGGAAGTAAATTCTGGATATCTAAAATTTGAAAAAAAAATATAGCATATGAAGTATTGCCATCAAATGTTCCTTATGACATGATTGTATAAACCTTCAAAGCATTACCCTTCAGAAAGCTGTAGAGAGCGCAAACACTACCGCAACACCTTCTTTTGATCAAAACCAGCTCTCAGATTTTTGGGAAATGTTTTTTCATCTGTTTCCACAGTGAAAACAGACTTTGACATTTAGAAAAAAAAGGAAGTTGGTATTATCCATTTATAGTCAATCATTTTGATACAGGAAAATATCTTAGCATTGTAAACCTGCAATAATACTTCTAATAGGGAGAGGAAAACAGATGCACTTAGTATTTCAAAAGAGAAAAATTCACACGTTGCTGATAGAGTTTTGCCATTTGCTTGTATCAGGCAGCCAGTTCCTTACAGCAGTCTGCTCAGGAGCATTTGCAACTCTTGCTCAGTATTTTCTTACATCCTTAGAGACCTAAATACCCATATGGCCCCTGGGACCGAGCTCTCCAAAACATTCACTTTTTAATTATTTTTCCATTCCAGCATAGAAATCTATGAAAGCTACTCGCAAAAAGTAGCCCCATGTGGTTTACAAAAGAAAAAGAAAGGAATTTGAAGAGTGGATTAAGCTGCATCATTAAAAAGTAAACTTAATTTTGTTTGAAAAGATTAACGTTTTTGTGATTTAAACTTTGGTGGGGAAATGACCTGAAAGTTTGGGGACATTATTAGGGTTGCGTTTACAAGGGCAGGGAGCAGCAGCATATGCAGCACACTCGTTTTTGCTATAATTGTCCCAAATGTAACCTGACCAGATGTTAAATGAGTATTTCTGATTCACCAGCTCATTTTAAGGAAGAAAGTTTACTGAATTTGCAAAAAGCACCTGTAAAAGCATTTCCCACCTGGTGCCACTCAGCCTAAATGGAGAAGTACCTGAGAGACAACTTACTGGCTCCTGACAAACACAGCAGAGTCCTGCACATCTGTAGTTGTTAGGCTTTGTAAGACCTTTCTAAACTTATTTGTGAACTACTGCCTACTTACTCCAGGGCTGAGCTTTCCCTCCATGCAACAGAATCATAGAATCATAGAATGGCCTAAGCAGGAAGGGACCTTAGAGATCATTTTAATCCAACCTCCCTGTTGCCACGGACACCACCTCTCGACTAGATCAGGCAACACATGGGGAACGAACGGGAATTGAACTTGTGACCTTGGCATTGTTAGCGCCACGCTCAACTGGACTGAGCTAACCGAAAGTTACAGCACAGCGCCCTGTTATGTTTGGGAGCTAGAGGTAAAATCAGGGAAGTGTTATAGGCCAGAAGCAAACCAGAAAAACAGCCGAGAGAAACCGTGAGTAATTCTCTGTTGAGACAGCACCAGGGCCAAGGAGGCCTTGAGGTTTACGGTGAAGTCACAGGTGACACAGGGTGTGTCTAACAGACGTGAACATCATCTGTGTGGGTTCTGATGTGGAGGCTGAGACTCAGGCTATGATGTATCAGCAACTGCAAGGCTGAGTGTGCAAAGGCAGAGTTAGCTTGTTTCTACCCATAAAAGAGACTGTAGACTTTTCCATAACCACTTTGTATTCAGAGAAATAGCCACTGAAGTAAGACACATGATTTTTTTTTTTCCCCCCTCTCTTTCCTTGGTAGTTGGCATTTTTGCTTTCCTGATGGTCATCCAGATGTCTCTCTGGGCCCAAAAGAAACACAAGCTGTACCTGAAGAGATTTTATCCAGAGGTGCGGAGAAAAGCAGCTATGATTCCTATCATCTTCTAAGCTCTTCACAAGAGTTTGAGCCTAAGTGTGGAGTTTAAGAGCTAACTCAGAGTAAATGAGCCGCTTCATTCAGGACCGGAAACGCATCAGAGGAAGAACTACTGGATGTCTTTTTCAGAAAATTAACGGTTCAAGATGTACTGCTTTTAATTAAGTGAAAAAATGTAGCTCTTGATTTCCCAGTTGCTGCTGAAAGATATGATTTAATTAGATTTTCTGAAATGGACCTACTTGGTAAGAGACAAGAAAATGGCTTATACTGAACGTCAGGCTAGATATTTAGCTGGTGTAAATGGGCACAGATGCTGTTAAAATTAACAAATGCATTCAGGTCTGGCGATTTTAAGGTTCAGTGTTAGACGATGACAAGTCTTGGACTTTTGCATCAGAAGATGTTTCACAGCCTTAGTTTTACTAAACTGCACAGAAACAGCATGTTTGACCTCACCTCCTCTAAAGCATCACATCAAAGAATGACTGCTATGCTGTTTACACAGCTTAATCTAGCTTTACAAGGATTCCTTTCCTTTCCTTTCCTTTCCTTTCCTTTCCTTTCCTTTCCTTTCCTTTCCTTTCCTTTCCTTTCCTTTCCTTTCCTTTCCTTTCCTTTCCTTTCCTTTCCTTTTCCTTTTCCTTTTCCTTTCCTTTCTCTTTCCTTTCCTTTTCCTTTCCTTTTCCTTTCCTTTTCCTTTCCCTTCCTTTCCCCTTCCCCTTCCCCTTCCCCCTCATAGCAAATTGTTCAATACAAATTTACTTAAACTGATCGCTGCAGAGAGGTCTGGCTTTCTTTTGTTTTCAGGTAGGGAGATCAGCACCACAATCCCAGGAGGGAACTGTTTATGAGGAGCTTCCCACCTTGCTACTAATTTGCAGCATGACCTTGGGTACATGATTTAACTCCATCCCCCTTTCTCACACTGAAGAGTTCTGGAAACAGCAGAAGATTTTCTGGACTAACAAGCATGTTAAGATTCTCTTGTTCAGTGTCTGACTGCATCCCGACACCATTCACCTTTTATGTATCAAGCACTGGGAAATCCTTGGGCAGAAGGTGAACCAGAGTACAGCTCGTTATCTTAAAGAAAAGGGATCCTGCCAAATATATTTCAGTCCATATCTGAACTGCCTCAGGTGGACACTATTGGGAGGCTTCAGCTCCCCTTCAGTTTGGTCAGTCTCTGTCTGCTGCTTTGCTTTCCAGGACATAATTTTTGAAGGGATGCTCTGGGCTTGTTACTCAAGTCCTGAAAACTCTATTTAGCACCATTTTCACATTAGTAGCATCCAGACCATGCAGAAGCACGGTTATAATTACAGGAAGCAAAAGAACCAGAATTTCTTCAGCAAATATTAAGATATGGAGAGTTAGGGCATGAAGTCCAGTTCTCATTCTATTTCTAGTGCACATTTCTCAATGTCTTTCGTCTCTCTTAGGCTGGTGAAAAACCTTGCCTAAGAACTTTAGCCATTAGAGAAACACCAGAGTACACAAGCAAGGCAGGTAGTTTGTCTCCTACAGGCACTATTATCTTTATACCAGCTCAAGTGTTCTAACAAGGTTAATTTGCCCAGTAAATTGTGTTCATATCCTTTTTCTAATGTCTAACTAGCAACACTTACCCTGTTAGCCACTGTAACTCAATTTCATCTTGGTATTGTAAATAAATCACTTTCCATATTTTTTAACTTGTATCCTGTGAACACCTAGTGTTTTTTATTCCTCTCAATGGTAAACTTGAGTCATAGTGAACATCCAGTTCTCTAACCCAGACTGAAAATAAAGATCTATTTTTTAAAAATTATTTTCTGTACTCTTTAGTCACTTATACCTAATAGCAATAGTTTTGAAACTAATTTTTCTCCAGCCAGTGTTAGATGCGTGTGGTCTTTTTATTCCAGCTACTGGGATTGTTTGGGGGATTGTTCATTAAATGTTTTATTTTAGAAATCTTCAAGTTTAAAATAGCTCATGTAGAAGGGTAATGTGCCAAAATTACTTACTTATCTGTTAATCTCTTAATTATGATGGCTACAGCTTAAGTCTGTTCAAGGCATGTTTCCAGAGTGATATTAATTGCTAAGAGCATGGTTCTTCTTAAACAGTTAGCTTAGGGAAAAGAATTACTTCAGGAATCGTTTACCTCCCTGCTTCTTAGTTGGTCATTGGGTATATGGGGTGGCAGGGAGAAAGGTTTTGACTCCTGTAGTGAACTCTAAAGTTTAAAAATTGGGGTAAGAGGAAACATTGGATAAGGACAAATCAAGGTACATTACTGAAGGCTGTCTCAGATAAACATGGCAGATATTCTGAGACTCACTAATGGGGGCGTTGACTAGCTAAAATTTCTTGAACAATGTTAAATGTCTTCACAAATAGCAATAAAATCAACTTCATGCACTTTCACAGATCTTCCTATATTACTCTTCCCTTTCTGATTTTCAGGGCAAGTTCCATGTGGTTAGAACAGGTAAGTTAACTTCCTGGCATGGGAGGCATGTTTTACTTTAAGACAAAAAGTATATAAAAATGTTCAGTCTTTGTTTTGATAAGTGTTTCGGTGGCCTTAATTTTGAAAAAAAAAGAAAAGAAAAGAAAAGAAAATCAAACCACAAAAATCCCCAAGCAAACAAAACCAGGGAAAATGTATTCCTGTATAAAACAGTTGCAATCAACAGTGATTTTAGCCGCAAGTGCCATGCAACTTTGGAATCAAAACAATCGTCACCACAGAAATATTTTCACGGGCAAGATTGTTGTGACTGTGCTGGTTACCTGGGGGTAAAAAATCCTTTATTAAGCTCTAAATATACTGCTATTTCTTGTATTAGGGGCTGATGAAGAAGTAAAAGGTTAGCTGCAAGTTCCTTTGACAATATTTTCTCTTAAGCACAGACCTAACTTTTTCAAAGCCATTAGTAGAAGGAAGGCACGGGCAAGGCCACACCACTATTGGAATGTCATCATATTTCAAGGTCAAATGGAAAGAGTCAACCTCCAATATGAGTTGACAGATGCAGCTCAGGTAGTTGCTCCCCACTTCAGCCACTCTTCATATGGAGCTGTTTCACAAGCATTGCTAAGGATGTCACCATTCCAGTGCACTGGATGCACTGGTGAACACGGAAAAGGGAAAATAATGAGGACAATGTGAACTACATTTTGCAATCCTTCTTCTCCATGAAGGCCATGAAATCCACTACTTGCAACAAAACCCGATTTGTTCCTTTGAGCTAAAATCCCTTTCTGATACTCTTTTCCTCAGTTTTTGCACCTGGAAAGGAGATAGACCACTGGGCAGTGAATCCTCTCCTCATGGGGCCCTGCCCTTGCCTGTGCTCCCAGGGCCTGCCCAAACTACCCTGTAGTCAGCCCTGAGGCTTTCGTAACAGCTCCTAGAGGCAAATTCCAGCATCTGTCACAAAAGGCAGGAGCACCATCCACCAGAAGAATTGACTGGTTGAAGTTGGAGACATGGTCTGGTTAGATACAAGGAGCCGGTGGGGTGTCTGGCGTAGTTAGGCCCTCATGTATGGAGCAATTCCTGCTCAATGTTCCTTAGAAGCTAAGCCACCTGAGCCAAGAGACAACAAAATATATAGACATTGGGCCTACTAGGCAACAGTTTTTGGCAGGGACTGTGTAAAAATAAATCACGGTTCTTCCCGGCCTGCCCAACACGGACTGTGTGAATGGCATTGCTCAGCCTGTGGCCATAAAGCATATCTCAAAAGAATCTCTTCCTAGTCCACCTGGAGAGACTGCTCGACACCCAGGTCCCTCTGTGTTCACCGTGCAGCTTGGAACTGTGCTTCTGCTGCGATCTTACAGATGGATGAGTCTCATCTGTCCCAAAGCATCCTCAAGACTTTCGAATTCAGGAGCCTAAAGTTAAGTGTTCAGTGGCCTGCTCTTGCCATGAGATGCCACCCTGGAAAAGAGCAGACACTAGCTCAGGCTTCCTGGTGGTGCAAGGGAAGCATTGTGATGGGGAACCAAAGTGGCAGATGCTCCTGTACACAACTTGGCAGCCTATATTTGGATCCCCAGTTTGAAAAAGCCCTTAAGACCCAACCATATGCTTGTCTGATAAGATGGTTACCACATCTTCATGGCTGACAGTACTGAAAATGATCCTAGTGATTTCATGCAGAATGCAGAAGTGAATAAAGGCAGATGGTCATCCTTTTTTTAAAGATGCTATTATCATCAAAATATCTTGTACTCTATTGTTTTGTGTAAAAAAAGCATCTCTAAATTGGCTTTTATCACACTAGGAACTGAGATAAAGCAGCCTGATATCACAGAGTAGTTCTCTGAAAGAGAGCCTGCAGTGATAGCTAAATAAAACAAAAATCATTGAATGGGAAGACTTCTAAAGCACACTATCAGAGGGAAAAAAAATACTATAGGAAAGCAAGAGAGTATTTATCTATTTACAGTTTTAACAAGTGCTGCTGAACTAAAAATTAATTCAAACTGTAAAGAGTTTTCCAGCAAGCTAATATTTTCAACATGATGCTTTATTGGCTTCCTTTTTCTATATTTTCCTAGGCACAAGTTTTGTCTTCAAGCGATATTCCGTGTCATTAACATTCACGAACGTTTTTAGAGAAATGCACTGTATGCCTGTTCCAGTGCTCCACAGATAAACATAAATGAAGTGTTGTGCTGTCATAGCACACAGATTAGTATCTACATGAATAATATTTTATTATGAAAAGCCTGGTTTATCACAGGTGAGTGTATAAAGGATGCTGTATAGCTGCGATTAAAGGCAATTTTCACATCACACATGCTTAGCATCACTGTAGAATGTTTATTTTTATGGTCCCTGCACATCTTCAACCGTGTGTGACTTAAACATATGACTCTTTCTGCAGGTATTAGAACCAAGAGCCTAGCTGCCCCAGGCCTTTATCATGGCCCCAATATTTGGTTATTTATTTGTCTGGCACATGAGAGACTGGCTCTGTCCTGTGAGAAAACATTTCCTTGTCCATCTTGTCTGAATGGACAAGCAGTTGTCCAGGTGAGGAGTGTCAGTCACAGCGTGACTGAAATGATCCGCACTGAATTTTCTTGCAACATAATAGTCAATCTAAACCCTCTTTACTAAAGAAGAAGACAAGTTAATGGGTCCTGAAATATGTGCACTTAGATCGAAAAAAATCTACCACATATTAACACCTCCACAATACCCAGGCTTCTAACATATACCTGCTTTTATCTAACTTCTAAAGCCTTTGAAGACTGAGGAACCAAGTAAGAGGAAATCATTTCTAGTTAAAAGAACTATGATAAAAGTATTCAATAGTACTAAAGAATTCCTTATTTAAAAAAGAAAACTTCACATCTTTTGTCAAAGAAATCTGATCGTTAGCCAGCTTCCTCCTAATACACAGTGTTTTTCTTGTGAAAAAATAATGTAGCTCTACCAGTGATCTCTTTTACTGTTCTGAGTACCTGGCCATACACAGTAAGGACCATTTTGTTTTAAATTGCAGGTTTCACCATTTGGGGGCTCTTTTAAAACACTACAGGCCAGGCTCCAAAGAAAACAGACCACGTCAAACATTATTTTCGTCTTATTCATACTCTAAAGTTGATGAGTTTTGAGTGAAACACTGTGACATTAAGCTACAAAACAAACAAATATTTTAAAAGGTGTCCCTCTCCTCAAGATAAGAATAGAAAAGGAAAGGTACTTTTTGTCTTTTCTATTTATAATATGTGCCCATATACCAGGTTCAAGGGCATCCCTGCAGAAGGAAGCATTGATTAGAGAGCTAGAAGGACCAAAATGAGGTCTCAGCATGCTTTTAGGGATTAGCAACTGTGTCTTTTTGGAAAGAAATTTCACTCTTTCTGACAACGGAGCTTGACAGAAATGGATTAAAGATTACACATCTCCAATATGGTATCTAATGAAAAACAAAGTAGCTATTCTTAAACCAGCAGGGAATATTTGTCACATGTACAGACACTGTATTCTTCCACCCTCTGGTTTACATAATCTCTCCTCAGAAGCTGCTTTACAATTGTGCTTGTACCCCTTTCCTTCTAACTCTTAATTATTTACCTGTTAGAGCTTTAAGATATACTTTGATGTTACATGAAAACCAGCTGTTGATTTCAAAACACTAAGGATGAAGAATCTATTTGTAGACTCTTAAGCAATATCAGGCCTGTTGCCCCACATGTGCATGATTATTTTGCTGCCATTTTTAGGTATCCTTCCAATAGCCCTGTGATGCATGATGCTGTGTTCAGAGACTTGCCAAACATCCCACCTTAATCCAGTGGCAGAGCACAGACCTAGATCTTGAAGCAGTGCATTGCAGTCCTCTGCAATACCTAAGCCCTAACTTCAGAAGGACTCTCCTTGCTTCCTTTGCTCCTAACCTCTGCAGGGTGGAAGATATTCAGGCAGTTCTCTCTGCAAAAATACAGGTGTAAGCCTTCCAGATTTGCAACAGTATCTTGCTATTAAACCATAAATCCATAAGGAAATAAGCTGCAATGCACCCACATACGTTTGACATGTGTTCTTATTCAGAGGGCCCCAGCAGGTAAAAGAAATAGGTATATTGTACTTAGATTGATACAGGAACAAAGTGTACAGGGCGGTAGTAACAGGAGACCTGGTGTCTTTGGGCACCTGTCCCAGGAGAGGGCAGTGCAATAAAGATTTCCTGCAATCCAATAAAGGCAGTGCTGATCTTGATTATGGATCTAAAATTAAATAAGCAGGTAATCTATTTTAATCACATGCAAATACTGGCTGGAAGTTGTACCTCAAACATTTTTGCACTTGGCTTGGAAATACCATTTTTAGAATAATTCTGACTCACACACTGTAAGCATGTGATGGACTTGCACATTTAGAAGTTAGAGAGGAAATTACAACATGCCCTGTTATTATCTATAGTTACTTGCCTTCATTTTTTTCTCAGGGAAATTAAGTGCTTTCCCCACCAGAGACTCAGCAGTGTTAAAATTTTCCTGCCTTTATGAACTGCAGTACCAAATCCTTAGGGCAGACACAAGACTTTGACTGAGTGTGACAGTGAAGCGTGGATGCTTCACAGAGGGAGTTTAGGAGTCATTCACAGATTCAAAATAACAGTCTCCATAGACTGCCCTGCTCTGGTGCTGATGGGCCCGAGCACATGATGGACCAGAGCCCATCTCAACTGCTGCTTCTCCCTCTCAGACTCCCTTTGCCCAAGGGCTGTGGCCCTAGCCAGCAGTTTCAGTGACAAGTCCTCTTTGAACGGCTCAAGAGCTGAAGGTGTCACAAGCTGGCCACAGTGGTGCTGGAGATGTGCTGCAGGTGCAAGGCTGGGATGCTGAAGCCAGCTGCAAGATGGGTTAGTCATCTAAATAAACAGCCCACCAAACAGCTTTTAATTCATTGACTTTGCTTCTCAACCCTTAGGCAACTGTTGTAGTCTTTTCCCACCCGTGCTTCACTAAAGACACACATCTGACTCACTCACAGTGGCAGAAGACTGCCCAGACCAACAAAAGAGAGAACAGCAGCCGTTGCCATTAAACACTTAGAAAAACGACTGCTTTTATTTACTGGCAAACAGTATATATAAGAGTGCTAAATCTGGGCATGTACAACAGGCAATATGGGGCAAAACTTGCCTGCTGCAGTTCTGGGGCCTCAGGACTGCGGGTGCATATATCATGCAAAAGGAATATCTAAGCAAGCAAAAGAAAATGCCTCATGTGATCACATTGTCATGTTCTAATCATATGCGAACACGGCATTTTAAAACACATTGACAAGATCCCCACTTCCCAGCAGCCCTTCGAGCAGCCACTTTTCAGATAACAAAAATAAAATCAAATCCTTCAGAGCCCACAAATGTACGGTTGACATACACAATCAATAGGCAGTTACTAAGAGAGGAAAACTGCAGTTTTTCTACTGGAGATAAGAAGCAGGGGGAGAAATTTTGTTTCCCCACTACCACCTTCAGCAGAGAAAATAAAATTGATTCATTGGTTACAGTGCAAGGAGATGAGCATCTCCAGCAGAAATCAAGGGCACAAGCAAGGTCACGATACATAAAAATTTCAGGCAGCAGCAAACAGGACTGACTAAACTGACTGCTATTTTAACTGCAATTGTTGATAAAACGGTCACATTAAGAGGCATGCTGAAGGATGGTCAAAAGGTTAAGCTGGGCAGGCTGGTAAAGAAAACATAAAAAACGTCCTCTGCCACAACAAATGCCTGCAGACAGAGTTTGTCCTGCTGCTGTCCTGGTGGGGAGAAGGATGGAAAACTCAGGGCAAGAAGGGGTCCTGCTGCCTTGATCTCAGGCAAGCCCTGTAGGACTTGCCAGTTGAAGGCAACGAAGGTTAAGGGCATCAAAAATCAGGCCTGGTATTTCTATTAATTCAGGAGCTTCTAATGAATTTCCCTGCATTTTTTTTCTCTCTGTCTTGATTTCCTTCATCCCCAGAGGATACAGTACAGACCTTTATGTTGCAACAAAATACTCTGGAGCCGCAAGAAATGAAAGCCATCTGTTCCTTGAAAGTAAAGCATCCAGGTTAGGATTTTTTTGGTGTAGGTTTTGTTTTGGGTTTTTTCCCCCTTTTTTCTAACTAATACAACGAATCTATCAGCTTGCTTGCATTTCACACACAGCTGAAATACTAAGCATTTCAGCACAAGCTAGGAGAGAAAAAGTTCCATCAATCCAAAATAGCTGCTTTTTTCGTTCTAATTCTTGATTTACAGAAAATATGGAATATATATGTTTAGACCAGGAATCAAAACGTACTACTTTCCACTGCAGACCCTCCTCTCCAAATCTCGCTTTTAGGAATGAGTTGTTTGCAATGCATCACTTCATTGCTAATTACTGTAAATTACAAATGCAAGGGACAGCATTCCGTTTTTTTCAGAGAAAGAATTAGCTGGGCTGACCCACACAAACTAGAAAACATAACATTTGATTTCCCCAGCAGAAATATCTTCTGACCGTTCTGTAAATGAGAGTCTGACATAGCTTGAACTGTGAGTGAACAAAACCCAATGCTTCAAGACCACTTGAAAGTAAAAAGCAGCAGCAGGACAATTCAGTATGCTGCCAAAGGGGGAGGAAAAGTAGTTGGAAAGATCTGACCTTTCCTTTAACAAATGGAACACGGAGTAAGAATATGAGGGGGGGAAAAAGACTGTGCCATAACTGAGACCTATTGTACAAATTTTTGCTTTGAAATTGAAATGGAAGTGTAGACATGTAGCCAGTGTCCAGGCTGTTCCACCCACAGGATGGATGTCAGGGACAAACAGGTGAGAAACAGGCTGCCTCTCTCCTTACCCCCAGCTAATGCGAAGGAGTTGGTCACTAGCATGAAGTCACTGCCCAGGAACCAGGAAGAAGCAGAAGGTCTGTCAGAGAATAAGGTCTCTGAGACCTGCTGCCTCCCAGTGAAAACTAGGTGGTGTAATGGGTTATGCATTTGTCTATGCCTGGCTTGGACCTCCAGCCCCGAGAGGCAGCTTGTAGCATCACTGGTCTGCACAGCTTCAAAGTAACCTCAGGGCGAGAAGGGCCAAAGTCACCCGATACACCAAAAGGTCTCTTTTCTGGATTCTTAGCAAGCCTTATTGCTCTGAGGGAGCTAATATCCTTGAAGCTCTGCCCCATCCCTCGTATTTCCTTGCCCTCAATGATGCCATAGCACATTCCTCCAAAAACAAAAGCTGCCCAGAGTTGCAGATGGCCATTGTAATCTCCCTGAGCCACATAAATAAAATAGATGGATGCAAGCAGACTAATGATCTACTCTAGGATGCTTGGTTATGATGTATTGAAAAGAACAGCTGGTTGTCAGCAACATATTTACCAGGAATTTAAAAACACCAACAGCCACATAATCCAGAGGATTTAATGACAGAGTGGAATGAATGCTGAATAAATGCTCCTTTTGATAAACTCGCAAACATTTGGGGGGATGCAACAGTGATTTATATTCTTCTGGGAGAAATAAACAAATTAAGGATTTCACGGCCTTGTGGAGACCAGATTTTGTAAATGTGGATTTCTGCGTTCTTTCAGATTAACCTTTTCTATCTTGGTATTAGAGGGAAACAAACCACGGAATTTTCAACTTGCAAGAAACTCCAGAGTTTTGTTATTCAGTTTGCTTGTTATTCTGCCTTCCCTAAATCAAGTGACAAAAAAATTTGTTACAAACTCAAAATGGACTGTGGAACAGAATTTCAAATCTGGTCTATAGTGAAATTATCATACCAAAATTTTACCTTCATGAAGGTCAAAAATGTTTGAGTAAAAAGTTCAGTTTTCAGAGTGTTAATTTGTTTCCTTGCAACACAGTAGAAGCACTGCAACTCGCGGCGCAGAGTATGACAGTTGCATTTAAAACTGAGTTATCATACAAACCAATAGAAATAGACAGTACTATTGATGGGTAAAATGAAACTAACAAAAAAAGAAAAAGTGCTGTTTGAATTTGGCTGTTGGATGTCTTCCTGCAGAATTTTCAGATATCAAAGAAGGAACACTTTCCAACAAAAAATCATTCCAGAAAATGTCTTTGTCCAGGTCCAAGGAACGTGTCCATATCTATAAGTGAAGGCACAAAGTGCATGAGTCTCTGGCTCTATCTCCTCTCTAGACTCGGACCTCTTGTATGTGTTCTCCCCAGTTCTCATATTTCTAGACTCTCCAAAGACACAGCGACAGGCAGAGTGACATGGCCTCTCCCGGCTGCACCAGCAGCAACGCACAGAGCGCTGTCAGTTCTCTGCTTGTTCAACCCAAGCACACAGAGATTGGCCCTTCCATGTGTGCACTCCAGTAAGGCAAACCATGAAGTTCAAGACTGGAAAGAAGCAACTTGGTAAGCTAGCAGGTGATGTGTTGTTAATCATAGTCATCATGAGCATATGAGACAGCTCCAGACCAGAAGTAAGCGATCTCTCTCCTGTCCCAACCTATGGACGCTGGTGGGATTTGAAACACATCCTATATGGAGCCCCTGACCAAACTAGGATCTTGAGATAATTTCCCCTCCTGCACCTGTGACTTGGTGTGGGGGACGGCACTGCCCAGACAGCTCTCAGTGACCTATTACGGGACAGGAAGCCCTAGATACGTAGCACCAAAAATTAGACAAAGTTGGCAGGACTCTCAGATGTGATCAATAGGTAGAGGATCCTACTATTTACAGGCAAAATATTTTTCTTACTTCTTAGTATAAGAAGATGTTGCTGTCTTTTGCTGCAGTCCTTCCTGAAAAGCCCTTTAATCCTTCCTCATCATCAGAGACAAACCTTCAGCTGCAAACATGCAGCATTTTTACATGCAGCATTACTGTCCCTAAGCTGAAGGTACTTGCCCTGTACCCTGACTGTTACCAATATTGTTCTTAATCTGCATTACACAGGTGTTCAGAACTCTCTGATTGCTATCCTGAGCCAAGACACAAGCACATACTTCACCTCAAGTAGACTGCAAGCCCCACAGAAATCAACGGGCCAAGACTTCTGCAGCCCCTCAGTAACTGGCATTTAACACTGTAAACAGTATTAAAACTCTTCTCTGGCCCCAGGTTCTCAGCTATGTGAAAAGACCATGCTTTCAGTACAGGCAGAAAGTCCATGAACTCAGCAGGGGAATATTGTTGCCAGCTCACCAGGGTGCCTATTTCTCTTTCTGTTGGCTGCTGAAGAAAGCAACAGTCCATATTTCCTACCTCATGCTCTGATCCCCTAGACAGCTCACAGCCTCCTCCTGTTCCTTGTACTTGGACTCATTGCATATTAGTTGCTACATCAGCACCTGAAGCAAAGATCAAGGTATGGTTGTGTTAAATGCAGTAAGCAAAAATAAAAAAATAAAACAAATCCTACTCCCATCTGAGCACAAGGAGAGGCAAGAAATACAAGACATGAGGGTGATGACTTATGGAGGATGATGTGGAAAGAAAAAAGTCCTTTGAGACTCATTTGAGATAAACTGGAAGAGTGATAATTTCATGGAGGGGAAATGAACTTTGTACATTTAAATCTGTGCTGTCAAAAGCAAAAGATAAGAATGACCTTTGCTTTTTAGCGCATTTGTCTTTCCATATCCATCCAGAGACAGTGAATCCAGCCTATTAGCACCATCCATCTAACACTTAAGTCAATTTGATTTAACCATACTTGCTGGCACTGCAAACAGCCTGACTATCATACAATTAGAAAAGAGACATTAGCTCAGGTGTTGCTTAGAATCTCGATGCTCCCTCATCTTTGTAATGTACCTGGGATTCTGCTTTAATTCAACTTTCTGTGATCAGCCGGGTTTAAATCAATCCAGGGTTGTCAAAAGCATACGGGATCAAATGAAAATGCAAAATTTAAAATACAAATAACCATTAAAGGTAGGCTTTAACTGCTAACGTCATATCATTACGGCAAAGTTAACGTCATTTACAGCAACATTAAAGCAAGTGTTATTAAGAGAAAATGAAGCATTTGTCAATGAGTGTTTTAGAGTCATCGAAGGTCCTAAAATTAACACACTTGCAGTATTTTGACTAAAACAAGTTAATTCAAAGGCTCTTTCTAGCACATTAGCATCTCGCTAGACTTTGAGGGTGTTTCTGATCTTCCTTCCTTAACTAATAAGGGAAGAAATAAAATTGCAGTAAGAATAGTACAAAACTGTGCAAGTGTATTATCTGCTGTTACACGTATGCTTTGAGATAAAAGTACTCAGAATAGAAAGATCAGCCTTTTTTTGCCAGAAGGTATAAAACTTAATTTCCATGCTCCCAAAAGGAAATATGAACCAAATTCCGATATCCTCAGTTGTTACTGAAGATTTTTTGATTATATTAATTACCCATTAGCTTTTATAGGCCTATTTCTTCAGTGAGAATGCCCCCCCTGAGATTAGAGGTCTGTCTCAGGCATCATAAAGTTAAAAGAAATGAATATTGCAGATAGGTATACATTCATTGTGAAGGTATTTTTCGAACATTCAATTACAGCAGGAAACTTCTGAAAACCAGTCTGGGTTGTTTGCAGAGCCCTGTACTTCTCTGTCTCTTCCCCTCCAAGCACCTATAGCATCTTGTACATAAGATATCTCAGTGCAGAAACATCCCTGGGAAACCCCACTACGTGCCAAAAAGGACAGACAGATTTCCCCCTACACAGACAGACATCTGGATTTTGCTCCCAAGTACTAGTTCTTCTCCTAGTTTTCTCCTCTGCTGCCTCCCAGCCCAAATCCTTGTGTTTCCCTCCCTCTTTAATACAATGCTTCTGGTCAGAGCTGCCTCAAAGAGATGACATTTCTGCAGTATGCTGCAGGGGGTATTTTATTGTCACAGAAAAACAGGTATAAAAATTAATATCTAGTTCTGCCTGCTCAACTTCTGGTGTTCCTAATAAAATCTCGTGCTACACACAGCCTCCTTCCCTGCTAAACATTACGAATAGAAATATAATGATGCCAAGAAAAGGCTCAAGAGCAGATGAAAGTTTTGTGGCACAGCCATGAGCATCCTTGTGTGCAGCAGAGAACACGGCTATCACCATGATGCATTACATGAAAGAGGCATCTGACCCAGCATCTTGTCTTCAATAGCATCCAAAGAGGATGGCAGAGGAGGAACACAATGACAAAGAGATTGCACGTGCCTCGGGACTGTGAGTTGCAGGTGTATCTACGTGGGCAGAAGCAGACAGGCTCAGCATACAATCCAAAGGGCCAAAGCCAAAATAATTCTGGGGCAGAAAACACGTAACAGCAAAATACACCCTGCTTAAAAGATCTGCATCTTTCAGGTTACAGTTGGCATACATCTGTCCAATTCAGAGCACAGGACGAGAAACAAACTGTGATCTTACTTGTTGTCTTACACTATCTGCCTGTTGTTAACCACTGCATACGCTCATTAGAATACAAAACCC
>NW_009730169.1:88830-122842 GCF_000703405.1 Apaloderma vittatum | reverse complement strand
AACCGAAACGTGTCAAGAGGAACCACAGGTTTCTTTCCCAAATGGTTTACACTCATGCTAAGTTATGTTTATAGGTCCTAAGCGGCTCGCGCCAAGGATGGCATCATCATTTGCTGAAGCCCACATGCGATGAGATACAGAGAGGCTATAAGAGAGCCTCTGGAATTGGCTTACAGACAGCATGAGAAAAAAAATAAAAATGTGTGAAGATTCAGGCAGGAAGAATAAATACTTTAAGTTATAAAAGACTGCGATATAAATAAAATTGTGCTGAAATGCACATTGAACACACTTTACCTTGCCACTGCTCATGCTATCCTTTTCAGGTGAGGAAGGTCTTGCTCTGTGGCTTATTGCTCAATTATAAAGTTAATGAAAGAACTAATTGAGCTCGGTCAGCTTGGTCTTTTGAGTCTCTTCCTAGGGATTAACTTTTATTAGAGCTAACAGAGGACATGAGGAAGGCTGTAAAGGGCAAGGAGATGATAAGCCTAGTATGTGAGAAGAATGATAGTTGCATGGCATATTTGTAAAGACGAAATTGGGTTCTAGGAAAATGACAGAGCCACATACCTTTTAAAGCCCTATAACCCATATGGCATTAGAAATCTTTCTTGCTGTGTTTTGCAATCTCTAGTGTTCATTTCTCTAACTCTGCTTCTAGCTTTTCTAGACTGTTTGCAACAAACCAGTGTCCTACAAGAATGAGTTATTGCATCTTCCTTCACGTAAAACTAAATACTATACCTCTTTTCTTAGAACAAAATGATCTCAAGGAGAAAAGATAGATATCCATGTGATATTAAAAATCTGCATGTATAATAGCGTTTACATGAAGAAAAAAATATTACAGAAAGGGCCCAGCAATAGTAAAGGCCATGGAGAAAAAGGAGGATTTACTAAAGATGACGTTAAAAGTGAACTTGCACTGTTGGATCTGGGCTTCGAAAGTAAGGCAGACAATTAAGTTATGAGGAAAAATAGCAATGAGTCCCTGACAGTTTTGTGCTATTTTTGCTCTGAGCCTGATATGGAAAATAAATAATTGTTCTATACTTCAGAGCAATTAGAATATCTTATCTTTTAAAATTGTTTTGGAGAGCATATATTCCACAAATGCCTGAGCTCATAATGGATAATGATAAGCAAGTTAGACAGAACATCAAGCTTTCTAAAATGTAAAGATAAGGAGGAATCCTTTTCTTTTTCTGGTGATCATCCCAAGCTACAATTGCCTTCCTTTTGGCTGTTTAAATAATATTCTCTTGATGAAAAGTAAAATACTCATGGGAACTCCTACCACATAGCTACACAGGAAGAAACTATCTTATTTAACGTATAGCATCCAGGTTTCAAAGGCAAAATACTGAAATTGAAGGTTCTCCCTGGCTAAAAGATTTTTGCTCATCTCTGGTCTGGTACGAGACAAAAGCTACTGACTGGGACACACAGTAAAGTTCAGAGTCAGGTTTTGGGAACATGCATTCACTTCTGAAGTCTCATGCAAAATAGGCCACTTCACTGACCCTGATTCCCTCCTCCCAGGAAAGAAGAGTATTGTTTCCCACATAAGATAACCTGGGGAGACACTGGCTGAAGTTCAGAGGGCAGTTCTTGCCAGCTCTGAGCAAAAATGTAAATCCAATGGGGCATAGGTGCAGGATGATCAAAGAAATGATGAGTTAGTCTCTTGAGAGTGAACTGAGCATGTTTGTCTTACTTAGCTTAGCAAAGCGGAGGCCAAGAGAGATGTCACCAAGCTCTATAAACACATCGGGGTCAGCATCAGGGAGCCAGAAGAGCAATTTCAACTAAAAAACAATATTGGCATGAGAACAAGTGAACATTATTTGGTGTGAATAAATTTTAGTTGGAATGCTGAGGGTGATTTTTAACTATTCAAGGAATAATTTCCTGGAACAACCTTCCAGTTGGGGTAGAAAAAACAAAAATTAAAAAAGTGACAAAAAGCAAACATCAAGGAGATTTAAGGTTGAGGCTAATGCATGTCTGACTGGAATGAGACAGCATGGCCATCTGTGATAGCAGCAGACAGAATTTAGGCGATCCTTTTCTGCCCTACTTTTCCATGTTCATTTTCTTGGTGGGATTACCATGTACAGAAACTACTCTACTCTGCTAAATCTCTGCATGCTACAAACCAGAGATCTTAAGATGCTAATGTCATGAAGAGAAATATACAGCAGAAGGGACATCCCTTTATTCTTTAATTAACTCATACAACTCTTCAGCCATATCGTACATCAAGCCTGGTCATAAAAATTGCAATTTTATAGTCTGTAAAAAAAGAATAAAATGATTCACAGAGACTGAAGATCCATTTACAGCAAACGTATATGCCTTTCTGAGTACAACAGATTCCAAACAGATATGTTACTGTGACCCATAAAACTGCTTCAGTAACTTATTTACTGTAACTTTGGGTGACATTGTCACAGATTAATGGTTTTGTAAAATGTATAATTGTATCAGGTCATCATACTGTTCTTGAAGGGATTTTTTTTTGTCAAATGTGTGATGTTGGTGTGTAGCAAAGAGACATTGCAATTGCTTGACATCCATTACTTTGTCTACGTATTGTTAGGATACAAAATGAGTGGATGAACCCCAGAATAATCTGGGCAATTTAAGGCAAAATTACTTTGAATATTTCTCAATAAAGTTCTTACCCTGAAAACTTGAAAGGCAAGATTCAAAAGTAAAGTAAATGTGACCAGCCTTAATAAAAAAAAAAAAAGATAAAATTTAAAATGAAAATGAAAATGGGAATAAGAATTTAAATGCTGTAATCTCTGAAGAGAACCAGCAATCAAGGTCTAATATCCTCATATTGTGCCAGATAATGAAACATTAAGCTGGAGATAATAAGATTTCTTTCCACTAGATAGTCTTCAGCATAGTTAAACCAATGAATGAACGGCTGAAGTGTTTTATATAAGCAAAAGGTTATATGTCAAGGATTCTGAGGGGTGAAAAAAAAATCCTAGTCCATTTACTGAAAACTAGACAGAACTCGCATCACTCATCCTGTTTTAAAATTGTGCCGTAATTCAATGGCTTTTAAGAAAAACAGCTTCACCACTGCCCACTGATGGCAACTGGGGATGCAATGGATATTTTTTACCTAGCTTCCCTATGGAAACAAAGGCTAGGTAATCATGCTGTATGTATGTGTACATTTATGCCTTCATCCTCTCCAGTATAATCAGAGATTTCCATCAAATTTGACAAAAAGGTAGACATCCTAAAGACAGTAGTTCCTAAAAACTTCCACAGAACTGGAACAGCTAATAAAGAGAGATATATTAGCAGCCTCCAACTGAAGGAACAGATGGGGACGAGTCACCTGCATCAGCATCTGAGAAGCCCACACTGGCACAAAAATTCATGGGAAATCAAGTTAAATTCATCCTACCACCAATGGAGCTGACATTTGATTGACATGTTAGTGAGGTGCAATAACACTGGTAAAATAATTACTCCCCTGATGGCCTACGGTACTGGATTTCTGTGGTCATTCACCTGAGGGGTTTTGTATTTAGAGCCGCAAGGAGGGGATGAGTCTACACAGGCTGCCGTGGACCAGAAGGAAAAAAAGCTTTATGTTGTAAAGTGATGTGCAGAAGAGAAATAATTCAGCTGGGATCTTACAAAACCCTATGGGATGAGAAAAGCAAAGCTCAGTGAAACATAGCTCCCTGCCTCCTTGAAATTCACATGGAAATCTAAGTCAATAATCTCAGTAAAAACTATCAAATGCAACACAGGAATTGCACACACAGCTCTTGTGGATCCATTCAAGTGTCCCTGGAGGGAGTTTCTACCTCTGAGCTTGACAGGTAGAGGTCCTTGGCAGAAGAACACAGAGGAGGACATAGGGAGGGTACCCGTTTCTCTGCAATGTCCACCTTCTTGCAGTTCAGAGACTTGTATCCAGCAGGTTACAAGAGGGCCACTACATGTAACAGCACCAACGGGCCTCCTCCCTATCAGTGTGTTTAACGCTTTCCCCTCCTTCCCCAAGCCTTCATTTTGACAGATGTTTTCGCACTTTTACAAAATCAGCATAGATGTTTTGGGAATTTTCAACAATGCCTTTGAAACAACAAATCATTCATGTTATAACACCATGCTCTACAACAGCATCCTGCTGTACAGTGAATGAAAAAAGAACAATCTTTCACGTTATTTTTCAAAGTGATTTAAATTGCTAATGCAATGAGATGAGCAGGGTTTTCTCATGGAATAGTTTTTTAATAGACGTTCTCTTTTACATATTTATGAATGCCTATGCTCCCTTTAACCATCACAAATATTCACAGCACATCTCTGCTTCATCCCAAATTACAAAATCCCATCAATTAGTGTCTTCCCTTCATCTGCATTTTCTACAAGATCCCTCCTATAGACAAACTGTGGAGAGATAATCTTGGTCCTATCACCAGCATCAAAGTCAGGCACAACAGGAACTAGGCGGATTTTTATTTTCTAAAAAAAAATGATGAAGATCATACAGATTGGATGGGGAAGCAACACTGAAGTGCAGTTTGGGAGTTATCCCACCAAACCACTGTAACATACAAGATCAGACATGGAGTGTGGCAGCACTGAATGCAACATTGTCATTAGAGCATGGGATGCCAGCACAAGATATATCATATCATGGACAAATAATATGCTATTTGTAGATTAATGTGTGGATTCAAGACAGATTTTTTTTTCACTTCTGCAAAACTTTTTGTTAAGCAGAATCTCACAAAAACACTATTGCTTAACACCTTAGGAAAACTGCTGCAGATCATGTGCACAGGAAATGTGAATATACATTTGTAACCGAACTACTATTCTGGCAAAGGCAAAGTCAGGTTCTCTTGGGAGCAAGTTTGGTTCTTGTAAAGGAGAGAATATTCTAGGGTTTTTTCTTCTCTTTCTAAAATAAATGGCAGTAATGCACAAAGAAGGTGGCAGATGGTTGCTTCCTAATCTGCACATGAAATATCTTCCAATTACAGAATTTATTGCTTAATGTCTCAAAGTCCATATTAATTATACACACTAACAGAGGGGCAGTACTGAAAATGACTGGATCTGGTTGTGAGGCTGAACAATCTTCAGCATGGAGTTTAATTGTTGTTCCCCATAAAGTAGGTAAAAAGTTCAGACAAATAAATTTTGCCAGATGGCCGTTGATAACACAACATGTTATGCCGCTTTTTTCTGCTGCAAACTGCCATGGGAAAAGCAGCCCGCAAAAAATCTCCCGCGGGTTTGAGGATTTGGGATATTTTTTAATGCATGGGATAGAATTCCTGCTTGTTTCTGAGGTCACAAGAAGGGCTACTAAGTAACTTGGGAGACTTCAAAATAAGCTACAAGCTGTATTTGAATATTATACAGGTCCTGTCCTGATCTGCCAGGGTTAAATACTCGATAGCTTACTATCAGTCACTGAGCTCAAGAAAATATATTTTCAATACACATGTTGAGGAATCAGATTAATTACACACCCACACCTGTGTGAAGCTGCAGGCCTGCAATAGAGAAACCAGTTTTTTTATGATGCTGAAAGCAACAAAAATACCATGGCAACTTTTCTGTGCTATTTAATCACATTTACTAAAATTTTATTAGGTGCTTTTGAAGTAAAATATTAGGAAATAATCTATAAAAAATAATGTGCTTTTAAATACAAAGGCCTTGAATTTGAGTGGGAAAAGGAAACTAAATCTCTAATTTAGTGGAACCAGTATGATTAAAAATAATTGCATTTGTAAAGTGAACATTTGGAGGAAAAAAATGATTAATGTGCTTAGTAATAACATCCATCTAATTTGTATAATGAGCATTTTCATTTAAAGCCATGTTTCCATTCAAAATATGAGATTAAAAAAACTAAAAAAACTCAGAGTCATTAGCATGGACTACTCATATTTACAACAGCATCCTGATTCTGAGTATGACACAGCTTCATGGCTCTGTTTGCCATTCGGTCTTTACAAAAAAACAAGAACGAAAACTTCTAATTATTTTTTTTTAATTTATAAACTCACATACACGCCATGAAACATTAATTGTGGCAAATCAAAAGAAATACTAGACATTTAAATACTGATTGCTCACCATGTCAGCAAAAGCACAGAAGTTAGCAATCTATATGGATGCAAATTAATATTCATTAGAGCTCCGTTAACTTTCTCTGATAACAACATTGGAAAATATTATTTTGCCTTTCCGCGTATGGTTATTTATAACTTCAGGTTGTCAATTTGGTTTTCTCTCCATTCCAGATTGCCCCCTCTCTTTTTCTACAAAGGGCTTGGTCAGTATTTTCATTGATATTGGATCATGAACTCTTTGAGTTAGCCTCCTAATATGTTTCAAAATGAGAAGTCATTTAATCTAAAGAAAACAGAACTCTGTTGCTTAGAACACAGCTCAAAGAACCTGCAGCACAAGACCTACTGTCTCAGAGTCCACCCTGCTCCCATGGCAGAGTAGGAGCATCTCTCCCTCTCCAGGACTCCATCCCTTGGGTAGGACATGGAGATTTGTGTGGCCTGGGCAGTGGCTGTGCTAGCAAACTGAGCCCTGCTGAAGGAGAGAAGACACTGGCTAGCTCTATCTCAGAAAATGCATTGCTACAATCTGGGGAATGCTCCTGTGCCCCTGACAGGTGACTGATGCCCTCCCCATCTCATACCTGCACCCAAGTTCCATAATCTCAGTGCTCAGTGTCTCAAACTAAAGGTTAGTCCTGACTCTGCCTTGAAGATGGGCAATAAACCTGCTCCTAGAGAAAGCATTTCACTTTCTTTGGTCCTCTTTCAAATTAGCAGGTTTCTACTAGCTTTGCACATGATCCAAAAAACGAGAGTTTAGTGGTGGACCTAGCAGTGCTAGGTTAACAGTTGGACTTGATTTTAAAAGTCTTTTCAAACCTAAATGATTCTATGACTACACTGTACGCTGTGAAGACACTTGCACTGAGATGGCATTTAAAGGTTCACAGCATCTAGAAAGCCCTAAGGAGCCCCTAGCTGATAGTATAGACATCACCCAGCACAGACACCACTGAGGGTCTCGTAATGTCCTTACTTTCCTACTGAATCCCAAGATGTGCTGCATGTGGCACACCTGTCTCAGAAATACAGCACTGTGCTTCACCTGACAGCTTATTCATGCTTTGCAGTCACCCTGTACCTACATTTTGCCCTTCTTCCACCTGCAAACAGAGTAAGAAGTATCTGAAGGATTTTTCCAGGAAAGGAGTCACTTGGCTAACTGAAGTTTGCCCTCATGAAGTCTTAGAACTTTATTAGTTCCCATGAGCTGCTTAAGCGAATAATGATCCTACATGCCACTACAAACTCCAAATTTATCCGAGTCTAGTGAGCAGGGAGGGAGGATGATCCAGAGAACACACACAGGTCAGCTCTAGCTCTAACTTTCACATTCCTTCTTATTTCCTATCACAGAATCAAAGAATGGTAAGGGTTGGAAGGAACCTCTGAAGATCATCTAGTCCAGCCTTTCTGCCAGAGCAGGATCATCTAGAGTAGATCATACAGGAACATGTCCAGACGGGTTTTGAAAGTCTCCAGAGAAGCAGAGTTCACAACCTCTCTGGGTGGCCTGTTCTAGTGCTCTGTTACCCTCACAGTAAGGAGATATTTCCTTATGTTTACCTTGAATCTCCTGTTTTCCAGTTAGTGACCATTGCCCCTTGTCCTGTCACCAGACATCACTGAGAAGAGTCTGTCTTCATTCTCCTGACACCCACGCTTTAGATATTTGCAAGCATTGATGAGATCCCCCCCTTAGTCTCCTCTTCTCCAGGCTAAACAGATTTGTCTCTCTCTCAGCCTTTCCTCGTATGGTACATACTTCAGTCCCCTCATCATCTTAGTGGCCCTCTGCTAACTCTTCCCAATAGTTCCTTGTCCTTCTTAAAATGGGGAGCCTAGAACCATACATAGTAAATATAATCTAACTATAATTTAACTATTCCTATAAGCGTGTGTCTCTGATCTAGTTCATTGCATTTCAGGTCAAGTTCAGGAGAAGTTCCACAGAAAAACCGAATCTCATTTATATTACGTCTTTAATGTGGTGGTTGGTTAGAATAACTTCATTCTCATGCATTCCCTTAAAGGTTTTTCAAGCAAAATGTTTTCCATTTGCTGGCTAAATGAACAGAGAGGAGAAGAAACCAGCTCACGTTCAATCCAAATCACTGTAAGGCACTAAAATGAGAATTCTGTTCTCAGATTTCATTTTTCAAGGAGACTTCAACAGCAATTTAAAAAAAAGTAAAGGTAATTCCCACAAACTTTCTCTAACTGTGTCACGTTCTGTTTTCTGAATGTTTAATAACACTTTCAAGCTTGCAGACTTATTAAAAAGGACAAGGACATTGAATTTCTCCTGCATCTCTAGCCTTGTCTATGCCAGAAAAGTTTAAGGGTTTTTTTATTTATGTTGGCTGACTGAACTGGTTATAACCCTCTGTGCTCCCAGCACTGAAAGACCGAATGAGTACAAGAGAGTTGCAAAGCCATAATCTGGTATTTTATGTGTTAGATGCCCAAGGTCAGGGGTGCAAATCCCTTAGTCTGAGTGGTGCATCAGTGGAAAATTAATGGGGCTGTTAAATGTTAAGAGGAGCTTTAGTCACGTTATTGTTCTCGGTCCCGGGGCACAGGGCTGCAATGCTATGCAGGGCAAAGCAGATGATCTAATGTGTCCTCCTGGCCTTAAAATTTATGAAAATGAATAAAGCTTGAACTTAAACTCTCATTTTGGGATAAAAGTGCCTTCTCCAGTTTGAATCAAGTTGTGTGGAAATATTACTAAACTTATCTGAAATAAGAAGACCCCAATTTCAGCTCGGCAATGTTTCAAGTTCGTCACAGTAAGATATATTCAAGAAATTTCTCACATAGGCAAACCAGTTAAATCTTTCCTTTAAAGAATAGCTATTTGCTGTTCAGAGTCTCTTCAGCAGGGGTCTGCCCCTGCTGTATGACACTCAGTTTAACTAGCTAAGCATTTTGGCAGATGAGCCGAGGTGCTCCTCGCCGCAGTCCTGTGAATTGTCACAGCCTCCTGTCCCCTTTGGGGTTTTGCTACCACCCTCTCGCTTCCTGTAGGATGATGATGACAAGTGGCAATCCTTTCTACAAGGATGTTACCTCTGGCAGAGGTAGGAGAAGCAGCATCTCCAGCCACCTCGAGCCTGTGAGACCCTGCAGAGTGGAGGAGGCAGATCCACTGACGGTGGCAGAGCTGATGGTACATGTGTCCTCCCCTTGCTGCCAGCCCCCACTCCTCTACCCAGAAGGCATTGCTTTTAACTCGGATCATTTCTTTGGTCCAGGGAAGAACCCTGCAAGCAGCTCTCCTGCCTCATCTGTGGGGCAATAATCTGCCACAGCTGAAGTGGAGGAATTTCTTCCACCAGCTCTGCTGCTGCAGGGACCGTATCCTTCGCATGCAGCCCAAGATAAACAGGGGTGACACTAAAGTGTCTTCTCCTTTTCTCCCCACTACCTCTTCAAAAGGAAAAAAAAAGTCAACACCACAGATCTTAGCTTCTGCTGCTGTTTTGCAAGTATAGTTCCCTTTAAGAAAAAAAAGGTCAACCAGGGTAGGAAACTAGACTGTCATTTCTAAGGTAAGACCACGAAGAATCTGTCATGGCCATTATTCAACTAATCAGGGATAACGTCAACGACCTCATTCTGTCAGAAAATATGTACAACAATGACCTCTTCCTTTATCTGGAGCAATGGAATACGACAGCACAGGCATTATTTCTGTGTAGATAAGAAAAGCATCACCCCAACACTCCCCTGAACAGTGATGCATGCCCGTAGATTTTTCTAATGTCTCCCATTTCTCATGTCTGGCATATTTTGATTCTGATGTTAATATTTTACTTTAATATCCTTGAAATAATTTATAGGCATACCTCACTAATGAGAATTAATTGTTGATGGTGGGATATGGTGTTAATTTGGCGAGTGCTAGCAGATCTGTTTGCTTAGGAAAGCAAATGGTGAGTATGGTTTCGCTGCAGTTTGGCTGGGAAACCTGCACACAGGGTTAATGTTGTCCAGCCTTCTCAGATAACTGGTAGTGGCTTAAAGCTTTATTATTCTAGTTCAGAGTCCCTGACCTGTATTTCCAAAGCGATTAATAAATTTTAAGCCATTTTAATAAATTTGCAAGGACCATTGTAATTTTACAGACTTATGCTCTGCATAAAGTCAGGCTGAAGATCAATACCAAATAATCTCTGCATCGACCCCGTAATTCCTGAGTGAGTGCTAGTGGTTGCTTTAGAGAGATGTCACAGGAAGAGATGGATCATTCACCTCAGCTTGAGGTTCCTTCCTTGTTTAACACTCTCACTTTATTTATAGACTCATTTTGGCCAGCTTCATTTTCCAGCCAATTATTTTCATGATCAAAAATCCCTACACTGCACTTCTCCCTCCCTCTAAACTCTTTTTTTGAAGTTACTGTTTATGAGAAGCTGAGTGGCAAAGACACCATGTAAAATCAAAGGCTAACTTTAGGCCCAGCTTAACTTTAGGCCCAACCTAACTTTAGGCTAGGAAAATGAACCCCAAATTGCCTCATTACTTGGATGGGTTTTTTAAGTCTTCATTGAACAGGAAAAGAACTGGAAGGCTGAAAAGCTGAAGGCATGAGCAAAGTATCCCTTCACAGTTTTTAAATTGAATTCCTTAATGCCATTCTCATTAAAAAGTTTTTCCTGCCAAATGTTGTTTGTTTATGCTTTCAAACTGTCTTCATTAATGATGAATAACTCTTCTGCAAGGTATTTATGTGTTGCTTTGTCACTGACGGAGACAGTAATTTTACAAAGTGTGACAGAACGAAAAGCAGAAAACTTGGTGTGTGAATTCACAAATTGGGCCTCTGTACTCACTGCAAATGATCATGTGATACTGCAGGATAAATACTTCCAGCATGTGCACCAGGAAAGCATCCCTGAGGGCCTATTATAATGATTTGGCGCAGGTAGGTCTTTGCAAAAGCTGTCAACTCCCATTCTGTTGGCTACTTGTGATGCTCAGCTCCTTTCCTGAGAAACCATCTTCTGAGATACTCAACACCATCTAGTCAAGCAGACCCACAGTGTGTATTCCTGTGTTGACTGTGCTAGAGAGGTAGTTCAAATCAAGCAATGGCACCACACAATCTCCCTTGACTCATACAACCTGTTAAGGGGTGGAACGTCCTGCTCAGGGGTAGAACTGAACCAGTTCTGTTTGGTGATTTTACTTTCCAGTCAAGTCTTCTAATAGACTGAGCTTTCTGAAGCTGACAGCATATTTTTTCATACACTGCTTCTAGAAGCCATTGCGCTTAATGTTTATAGTTACTACCAAGGCTTGGTATGCAGAAAGGCTCTTGTTTATACTTACTCCTACAGAAATCAAGGTCACTACTAAATCTTGTGCCCCATGTTGGCATGCCATAAAGTAAAAGGGTTGTAAGTAAAAGGTCTCACTTGCAGAGAAGAGCAAACAGGACAGGTGAATATATATACATATATATATATATAGTATACCATTCCCTGTGCCTCACAAATCAGTACAAAGCTAGGGAATCGTGAGGGTCAAACTCTTTTCTTCTATCACCAATATCCAAGGAGGACTCAGTCTCTTCTTCTGCCTCCAATCCCAGTCTGTGCAATCCTGAATCCATTCACTGAACTCAATTCCCATCTGCTGCTGAGTCCACTCTGTGACTTCCCCAGTGTTTGCCCTGCAGTGTCAGTGGTGATGTGATCATCATTGAGGGACTACGCTATTTGGTTTCTATATATTTGTATATGTATTTCGTTATTTTCTTATTAATATTATTATATTTTCTTTTAGTAGCTGCTGTTTCATTAAAGCTGTGTTTGGTTTTTTTTTTTTTTCCCTCAGTCCATAAGTCTCTCTCCCTTTTTCTCTTCCCTTTCTGGGAAGGGAGAGAGGTTAATAGCGAGCATCTGCCAGTCATTTAGGGGCCAGTTCAGACTTAACCCTTGAACTAATATTTTTGGGCAACTATCAATAAACACACTTGCAGTTGGTTCAGTAACAGAGAGCTGTGAGATTAATGGGATGAATGTCATCATTTTGCAGAAACCTATAGACATGCTGATATCAGGTATAACCATGTTCAAGCTCACTGTCAAGGACAGGCTCGCACTTCTCAATGTTAACAGTTCACTTCCTAAATCCAAAGTTCTTTGAAGTGGGACAGCGAAGGTCACACTGAGCTGGATGTGATCAAGCTCAGCTCACTGTACTTTGAACTACAAACCGGTTAAAAGTGTGAACAGCGGTGTAAACCATGGGAATTCCCATGCTCGTTGCCCACTTCCACACCCACAGCTCTTCTGACAGCCAGAGGACTCACCTCCTTGATGTGCTCCTGACTTCCTCTACCTCTGCACTCCCTCCAGTGCTTGCCATCGCAACTTCCAACATCCCATCAAGGCAGCATGCAGTAATTTCCATTTGTTTCTGCTTCCAAGAGCCCTTGTAAGACCTCAGATGCTCACAAAACACATCTAGTATCAGTTCATGCCTTGGCCGCCACGAAAGAGCCTGCCCAGAGGTGATAAACTGTCAGTCACCTGTGAAATGAAAGGTGCAGGTTGAATCTTCCCTGCTTGCACCCTGTGCTTAATATTAAATGGCTACTGGATAAGCTACACAGAATCAAGCACTGCTTGGAAGATCACATGCAAACTGGAAAAAGCCAAAGCCACTACAGATGCCAAAATCAATTTCCTTCACACAAATTATAAAGCTCCATGCCAACATGTATTAACAACAGGTTGCCAATTACGTTTAAACACTGAGCAGGAACTAAGGATATATATTTTACAAGACGAGGTAAAAAAAAAAGAAAGAAGAGGACCAGTGAAAACACGAGCTCTGTGTGTTGCTGGCATAATTTGAGTACTACATTAGATAGGTAAGATGTGTATTTATGACAATCACAGTGGTCCCTGCTGACCTGAAAATCTGTAAATCAATCAAACTAATACCGGTACAATGCTTCTTTGGTGTTGCAACGTGGAGGCAACTTCAGAGTAGTTTCTGGAAATCTGGCTTGGCCGAGAAGAGACAGAAAGCACCAGGTTTGGAGAGATGCATGTACAGACCTGCCTGCCCATGCATATCCCGACCCCGTTCAATGCAGATTCCCCAGTCTGAGCAAAATGAGACTGACCTAGAATTAGCAGCAGCTGAGTTCTATCCTGCGTAGACAGATTTTCAAAGTTCAGGGCTATATTGCACTAGCTGAATGACACACATTTCAGGATAAAATGGATGGTCCCCACAGGGTTCTGCACGGTAGCGTAAGCCTCCTTGGAGCTTCACTAGGCATTGTAATATTACTGTGTTGACTATACACATACTTGGGGAAGATAAATCTCCTTGCTGTGGAAGAGCAAGGGATAGAAGGAGAGCTGGATGGGCATAGAGAAAGAAACCTGTTGAAGGGTGAGTGCACATTTGTACAAGGTGTATTTGTACGTATGTTACTAATTTTACTGTTATGCTTTAAAATTGAGTACATTTGGAATACCAGCTATGTACCACCACAAGCCCTGTGGAGTAAATTCTGAAGAAAAGAATTAAAAATGCAGTTAATTTTTCCATGGATTAAAGCCAGATTTTACTTGCTATACAGATTCCCAGGGAGACTCGTTTGAGAGAACTAATGAAACATTAATGCCTGCAAAAGGTTTTTAAGAGTGGTACTTTAGGAACTATTTGGCTTTGATGAAAGGTTTGACTGCCTGATAACCCCAGAGCCTGCAGTTATAGTACAATATTTATAAATGGAAGAGACATTTACAGCCTCATAAAAGCTTCTGTTTATTGTTATCAAATTGCAGTGTTGCACTGAAACATTAATATGTAGCTTAACCTATTTCTTGTAGCTGTGTTATGAGAACAGATTAAGTAGTTGAGCAGGCGTAATGGGCAGAAAACTAGCAAATGCTGAGTGACAGTGAAAGAGGACAGTTCAAACGCTACTACCAAACCTGTAGCCTGCCTTTGGCTCTTGAGATACCCAGCTCAAGAGCACAGACAGGTTGCAAAACCAGTGCACTATTTCTGTGAACAAGAAATTGCTTTACACTGATTGAATTCTCTGAGGCTGTAGGACACAACATGGATCACAAATCTCACTAAAAAAGGTCTGATCAGAGTACTGGGGAGTAACTGGGGCAATACATTCCCCTGGATATCCTCTTGCTTAGCAGATGTGCATCCATTTCTCCCTTGGACCCAGAACTGACTCATTCCTGCACCCTGCAGTGCTTCTGCTCCACATTCCAGCATGAATTACAGGCGCTGAATAAACCTATAAAAACCAACATCTTTTCTGACTGGGTCAACTCAAATCTGGATCCTGAAATGAGTAGGGTTTAGTGTGGGAGCTGTGCCACGAGCTGTCCCAGATGTCTTTGAAAAATTCCAATGCTCAGGCAAGCTTTGGCTAGGAACCCAATGCCTTGGAAATGCAGCAACCAACACAACAGAACAGCAGAATGAGTATGTGGCTGTGAAAACTTTTATTTCCACTGTTCCACCTGATTAAGTAGCACATTTGATATAGAACAGCAGCCTCTGATGCTCTGTACAGCTGCTGGTGTATCAGAAAGAGGGTGGTGCTTTGTTTTCCTCTCTGATGGATGTATACCCATGTCAGTCTCTGAACAAATGTATTTCAATTTAAAATATTATGAGATCATAAAGGAATGCAGAACTGACATTGATGCTTTTATTGTCAAATCAGCTCAGCATATAACCTCTCTCCTTCAAGAAAAGCCTTGAGCAAATAGACCTTGCAATGTGATGTGAAGGTTAATGAACACAGTCTTGTCTTTCTAAAGCTGGCAGAAAAACACTACAGTCACTGTTTCTCCCCTTGATATCCCCAAGGTAGCTCCTGGAAATTGTGGTTGTCTGCTTTGCTTGTGGCTCAAGTCTCTTACTATGAACTACATCTTCCCTAAAGCACTATGGCTATGCTAGTGGCAGGCTGGGCTGTAAATTTTCGTTACATATATTTTAGCACAGCATCTCTTTGGAAATACCAATACTTCCGGACAGCATGTCCAGATGAGATGGATGCTGAAATATATTTTGGGTATCAATTTCCTCTCCAACTCTAATAATTCTTAATGAATTCCAAAGAAACCAGTCTTCCTAAATTCCATAACTTTTTTGGATGTTGTTTTTTGGTTTCTACCACCCACTGAGAATGAAAATCCAGTGTTCCATATTTCAATAACCTTTTTTTGCTGCAACCTGTTAGGCAAAACATCAGTGAAACACTGTAAAGATCCTCAAAGTCTTCTCAGTCTATACATCTCGGAGCCTTTAATACAGCTAGTGCACACCCTATGAGTGGGGTTTTTTTACTTGTTCAGCATTCTAGATCACAAGAAGCAGTGAGTCCTACAGGGCAGAGGCACAACAGACTGCAGAAGTGTTCCTCGTGAGTATATATGTAAAGAACTGAGCAAGGTAATCACAGAAGATCGTATGCCTCAAACTCTTTCAGCAGGCTAATGGCAAGACAACAATGAACTGGGGATGTCATTAAAAAAAAAAAAGATGAACTCAGTTGAAATATTCACTTTTCTTCATGGAATGACAGACTTTCTAGGAACATCATGAATACATACTAATATATAAAGCTAACTTCTGCCTATTCCAATGTGGGTTAAACCTAGCTAAAATAGAAAAGTTTATCCCTGGTCTTTATTTGCAGTAGAGAAGACAGCAATCCTCAAGTCATGTCCCTGCATAAGGACAACTGAACCTGGTTAGGAATCTACGGGAGCACCTCCACTGCCACACACCACTGCATCCCACTATGGATGTGGATGACCAGAATGAGTTCTCAGATTCATAGGACAATGTGAAACAAGGCCAGAAGAAACTCCCAGTAACTGTCTATCCATCTTCCTTGTCACTCATCTTACGGTCCTCCTAAACTATGAAATGCTTATGTCTCATGCTTGTCTTCATATTTAAGTCTTAGTATCTTTTCTTCCCTTCATTAGGAATCCACAGACTTAATCTGAGCCATTTAAAAGAAAAAGAAAATATTCTTTTGGCAGTAGTAATGCAGACACATTAATCTTAACTGCTTTTTCAATTCATGCTCTGCATCCTTTCAGACTTGCACCCTGCTGAAACCAGCATGATAGCTGCAAATTTAAAATTGGTTCGTAATTTGAAGACCTTTGAGTTTTGATACTCTAGACTTGCATTTTAAAACTTCGTGACATTTATAGCAAGGGTTATTTGAATTTATTTTTCATTATCAGTAAAAGAGCCTCCAATACATTATGCCATGATTAATTTGAACCCAAGTCTATGAAACAAAAGAAAAGCAAGGGGAAAGCTTTTAACTCTCAAGTTTTAATACTAAGCAGTTTTTTGTAACAGAAATACCCTTCATTTTCTACAGCTTACTTGAGAATTTTAGGGAGATGGAAATGAAACTCTTAGTGTCCTTGTTCATTTCAAACCTTCTCTGATCACCTAGCTCATCTCTGGAGGTCCAAATGTTATAAAGTAAATGTTTTACTAATGTCACACTGTCACCTCATTTCAATGCTGATATGACAATTTGCTCAAAATAATTTGCAGTGAAGATCAACCACAAAAAACTTTACTTCCAGCTGTAAGTACGGTTTCCATATAGTCTAGGGCCATGACCCAAATGTGTGCCCAGAGATGCCTTCCTTTTAGTTCTTACTGTTAGTCTGATGACAGCTTATTTGTGTGTACCAAACCGCTGTCATGGGTGTAGTTACGTTTGTCAGCTGCATTCCCTCTAACTTCATTCTGTATGTTTTCTCTTTTGGCAGGTTTGGGGATGCCTGCCCTGCCAGAAGACCACTGTCTCCCAAGCACAGATGTCCTATCCTTGCAGAACATAGAAACCATCCCTGCTCTGGCACCCCTGGCTGATGAAACCACAGCCCTCAGTGCTTGCCTCCTTCTGATCACAGGCCCTCCAGGCAGTGGCAAGATCCCTGGGTGACAGCAGCAGGGACACAAAGATGCCACACCTGGCAGGTAGCTCCGTCACTATGTTCATTTCAACATAAAGCGCTACCACCAGCCTCAGGTCACATAAGCTGTCCCCAGCGAGCCATATGCACAGCACAGGAGAAGGCTTTGCTGGCAGCAGAGTGAGCCGTGACCATGCCTGGACCTTGCAGACAAAGAACAGAGATGAAATAGGCTCCACCTCACAAATTCCTCCAGCAGAACCCAGCAAACAATTACTGCAATTTACAGCTGCCAGCCTCAAACATAATTAATGTGCAAACGCAGCCAGATGACCATCTTAAGGGAGAATGTGGTCTACTTAGCTTGCTTACCCATAGTTAAAAAGGGCTTTATTTTTAGGGATCACTGCTAATGGCAGACAGTTTCTTGGGGGCCATCAGGATTTAAGCAGATGTGGGAGCAGATGGCAGGACAATAATGCTTTTTTGGATGATTGACTAATACCTTTGGCCAAATGTCAGTGGTAATAAAGATATTTTGCCCATCTTAGATCAAACAACAAGAAAACTTCATCCCAAGAGCTGATAGGAGTTGAATTTTCCTTTTCTTTGTGTGTTTGTATGCACAAAGATGTACTCATGAACTGGACTGAACAACGCTTTTGCCTTCTTTCCCTCCACCTAAGAAATTGTAGTTCTCTCTACATCTTGAAAAGGTAATACAAATATTTAATCAGATTTGCCATGTCTCGACTCTGTTGAAAGCAGGATGACACATATACCAAAGCAAGGGAGTAAAATCTGTCCAGCAGAAGGGAAAATTTATGGCTGCAATTTTGCAGAGGTGTCCCTATGATGCAGTAAACTGCAAGAATGAAGCATAAAGAGTTTATTAAAGCCATAAGAATCCTGAGATGAGATTACAGCCTTTATACTCTGCCACGCTTCAGATTTGATAACGCACGTCTCCCATGCACCCTCTCCCCGTGCCAGCTCTCTTGGAAAGGCGGAGGGAGGCAAAAATCCACAGTAGATTGATTTTGATTTCACATGTAGCATTCTCATTAATTTTCAAGGCATCGGCTCACACAGATCAAAGTGGCAGAAGATGCTGACATCAGCTTTCATATCTGAGAGCTTATCATTCCCTGATGATAAAAATGCAGGATTATCAAGAAGTGCATCTGCAAGTCTACAGCTACTGTAAAAAGCATTGCAACATATAAATGCACAATGTGACACCATTACTGTATCATCTTTACTAGAACACTTAGCAAAACATTTTCAGTGTCACCAAATGACACTCATGTCTTTGATTTTATTTCTCAGTTTTATAGCCTTGGAAATTTTAATTTGTGGCATAGCACATTTTTTTAAATTTTATTTTGTCCCGGTTGCCCCCAGCTCTAACATGACTACTTGAAACAGAAAATGTGCTATGAAAGATCTGAACCAGCATGGCCAAGGAATCCTTCACCTTTTTCAGACCAGCTGATGGAATGTCATCGCGACAGAAAACGACCCCTTAATGACACCACTAACAATGCTTATTTTACCGTTCCAGGATTTTTCAAACTTGGTTTGCTCCTATGCAGAACCTCAGGAGTAAGAGACATGGCATTCTGTGGACTTTTCACAACCTATGCCCTCTTGTATTTTTTTTTGTTAGCAGAGGAGACAAACAAGGGAAAACATTACACTTTTCTTTAGTCTTCCACTTTAATGCAGAGGACTGATACAGTTCTAATAGCTCTTGGGGCATTAAATTAATGGGAAAACAATTTCACAATAAACGCAGAGCGTAACATCCCTGGTACTTGTTTTATGACAACAGAGAGAGGCGTTACAAATTCTCTGTCGTGCATCAGCAAAAGTTACATTTGCAGCCCCTCTTCTACCCATTATTCAACAATGCAGGCTTAAGGATGACTTCATAACAGGAATACAGAGGAAGGGCTATCTAAATAAGCTTGGACACTAAAAGCCTGTTTGATTGTACTGCTCTGAATGAGTTTTAGAGAAAACAAACCTGTAACATTGCTCCCCATTCTGGGAATCATACAGGAGGGCAGATTCATCTCTTCTTGATAATTGTGGTACTGTCAAAATATACCTCACCCAAAGTAAAAATATGTTTACAGATTACAATGATAGTAAAAATAAGGATAGAAAGCACTCCTATAGCACACCTCATGTAGGTCTGCTTCTCATCAATCACTGAGGCAGGGGCAAGGCTACGTTCTTATTTACTGCAAACCTAAATCAGTCAAGAAATCTTAATTAAGAAATACTGCATGAAGAGTAAATATCAGAATGCAATACTAATGTTAATACATAGTCCTCACTCTCAAAAAGCCCCAATGGGCTCCAGCCCTGGTCATGTTAGTCCTCACTGTTGACCAACTTAGACTTAGTGTGCATCTGCCTACCACAGTTGCTTCAGCTGCATCACGTAAAGCACCACATCTTCAGGCCATCTCAGTGTTCTTCTGATTTTCTTCGGTCTGAGGGAGTGTGTAAGAGTAACTAGCACCGGTCAAGCGCAAGATCACCTCCCTCATGCTGAGAAACTAAAGACAAAAGTGTGATTTGATTCACAAAGGCAAGAGGTTTGCAGTACAAGCAAACTGGAATTCAGTCACATTCTCAGGGACAGGGCAAACACCATCTACAAACGAAGGTCACATACCACTCCAAACAATATAATGTAGGACAAAATATGAGTCAGAAACAATAAAATCACAATCACTGTCACAGCAGTTCATCTCGATATTAAAATGATATTAATTTGTGAGTAAGTTTTATCAAGCTCACTATGCAGAATCTTCTTGAAGTGCTGATTGTAGTGTGCCTGTGAAGGCTTTGAGCTGCCTGTAGGCTGCACAACACACTGAAAGAGTGCACACATCCAAAATATGACGTATCCAGATGCCCTGGATATTGGTCCAGACTGAACTCTATAACTGTTGGCTACATTGCCTGAACTTGCTCTGAACTAGCACGTTCACCATATCTACCCTAGGTATCCTAAGGAATCATTCAGAAGAATGACAAAACTCAGCCATTTCCAAGGAAAGGGACTAACCTTAGCAATAAGGGACAAAGAGAAAGACCAGCTGGCTGAGTAATCGGAATAGTGGTTTGGTATGTGATTAGAAATAATAAAGTGAGCCAGAGAAGAAAAAAATAATATTAAACAAGGAAATAAAAAAAACCCAACAACAAAACCCAAACAGCACTGAGTGTTATGCTAGGATATCTTGAATAGGAATTGCATAAAATGCCCTTTTGGAAAGTCATCAACCATCTCCTTTACATATGGTGTGAGGTCACAATCCCTGAAACACTGAGTAACACATTCCTCTTTAAATGTAAAGAACGAGCCTGTGATACAAGAATAATATAATGACTACTTAAGCACATATTAGACGGATCTCGGACTGAAGACATAATGAAGAAATACCACCCAGCAGAAGCAATAATACATCCTGTCAGTACTTGCAACAGTCCAAAAGCAACTTATTGACTAGAGCTGGGAAGGAAATACTTCCATTCAGTGGGATCTTCTGACATTTTGAAATGTGTTTGTATTGTAAAATAGCACAGGAGTTGAGATTTCCTATGAAACTTAAAAATTGGGAAATACTAAAGGGCTGTGTTTTGATAACCTTGAATCTTATTGTTTAAAAGGAGAAGAGGATGTTTTAAATCAACTTTGAAGAAGTATAAAAGAAAATAAAGAACATTTTAGCATTAAATTAATGTTAGAGTATGAAGATCTCAACGGAATTAAATGAAATAACATAAAAATTAATTATTTTAACTCATTGAGACAAGCAATTGAGCATTAATTAAATGATGTGAGCAAGCTATTTCCTTCCACCCTTTCTCACTGAAAACAGCATCAGAATGTAAGTATATTCATGAAATTTCCACTTCACCCAAACTGCATTATTCCAGTTGTAAAACCTTATTTTGCCATATTATTTCTTTGCTCTTATTTCTGAATATTGAACATGGAATCTGCTGCAAAAAAAGGCTTCACTACCCTATTCATGGTAAGCAAGCTGGCTATGACAGTAAGGGCCTTCTTTTTTATGCAATCCTTACCTGAGTAGTGGAAGCTAGTAGATGGTGAGGTCTTTTGAAAATGGTCTCCCTGTTAGCTCAAAGTGTAAATATTTGCCAAGAAACTTTCAGATCATGCCTATGAAATTTCTCTGTTTACCTGAATTTTGAGAGCTACAGAAGTTTGATGGGACCAGATGCAACTCGGATGTGCTGATGAAGATTTAGCAGCAGCAATCTTAGTAAATACCACTAAAAGTCCGTATCAGATTGTGACCTTCCCAAATTCAACACAGAACATCATTCAGGACAACACAGCCTACCATAACGTTCTTTTACAACCTTCTTCCTTTTCCAGCTTGTCAGCTCAGGTGAGGCTTTTTACAGCTATCCAGTGACACTCCATTGATAAATCCAACTCTCTCACTGATGTTCTCAGGCAGCTTCTTCCTGCAGAGCTTCTGGGCACCTTGACACGGAGAGTGACAGCATCCTCTCATTTGGCAAAAGGATTTCTGTGTCAGCTAGGGCAGGTGAGGTTCTGCTAAGCTTAATGAAAAGAAAAGCTGCCACCAAAGACACCACTTCGAATTTTAAAACCTGGATTGTCCCAAGTCTCTTCTAACCATCAAAAGGTCACTATTTAACCTGTAAAATGGTGTGCAATTAAAAGGTCAAGCTTTTAAAGGAGTGTACATTTTAATTCTATCAGTAGTGGACTTGTTGAGTTAATGCCCATATTAGGTCAAGTATTCTGGCCTATTAATATTTTTAGCCAAGCAACTGAGTGAATGTATATGCCACCTACCTGGTGCACTGTTTGACTATAGACCCTGCATGCAGAATATGGAAAATAATGTGACTTCCACTTTACAGAAGAAAAAATACAAGGCACAGAGACGACTTGCTGCCTTATGCTTGCCCGAGATGACTTGAATCTCCTGATGCTGGGAATTTGACTAGGCAATCCTCACAGCTACTCCTTTCGAGACTCAAACTCTCAGCCAACATGCAGCCCTGACATGAACGGCAGAAAAGAGATTCCATGTCTCCAGTTGTGTTTTATGGAGAAGAGATAGGAGAAAGGTGATGTTGCAGCTCATGGAGCTACCATGGGTGGACTCCAGGAGAATAAAGGGCAGTCAAGACAGCAGACAGATATGATTACCAATACTAATGGTTATTTTCAGATTTATTTATTATTTTGCACTGAATTTTCACCCACAAAGTGGTGTCTTCTTAAAAAACACTACTAATACCTGAATTTTCAGCTGTTGTAATGAATTTTCTGCTATGTTAAGAGTAGAAAAGGAGAATTTTGACAGTCAAAGTAACCCCAAGCCAAAGACTTCAAACTCTGTGTCGCAACTTCTGTGTCATATGGATAACTCATTCCTATTCTTTCTGCCCTTGTCTCCAGTTGGGTTTCTTTTTGTAAGATCTTTCAGGTTTAAAATTGGACTAATGACTAAAGAACCTTCCTATTTTTTACCCTGTATGAGATTTTTCAATACAAGACATTTGGTAACCTTAATTACAGTTGACAGGATTTTTTATACATATCCATTGAGATAATTGAGTTGCATTGCTTTTGGTGCTCTGTCTTAGTATGACTCTTTATAATTACTTCTAAAATCATAGATCTCTTGTAAACCTGACTTTTTTTATAATTTTGTTGCATGTTTGAAAGCCATTTACAGTGAAATGGTCTCATCAGCCTTTGCAGATAAAGGAAATGTTGTTAAATGTGTATTTTTTCCTCTCCTTCATCAAAAACATGTATTTCTAAAGAAGTTCCATATTTTTAATTTTGCTTTGCGGAAGTGTCTTTTGAGTACCTATGTTCTGGTACAATACTAAAACTCTTCCCAATTGTCTTATGGCATGAACTAAGAATGACCTGATGTGTCAGAGAGCAACAGCATCTCTCTATCTCTCTGTTCCAAAGGATATTTAAGGATGCATTCAAAGTGTAACAGCTGTAATTAGAGGCAAGAGGGAAAAAGCAACTCGGTTTAAAAGTTGGTCGGTCAAGCGCTCTGCTGGGGAGTGATGAACATAGGCTGACTCAGATCTGGAACATGAATGTTTCCCAGATCCCCTGAATACCCAAATCGTAGCCACTCTTTGTGCAATAGTTCTAGAGTTAGAAGTCAGTGTACGTATACAGACATGCACATATTCAAGCTCTCGTATTTCTTGTTTGCCTTTTTTTACTTCACCATGCAACAAACGCAAGCTCCTCATCTTAATTTCCTCTCCCCAGCAGGATCCTACATCAATAGTACCATGTCCTCCATTAACAACCCATACAGCTTCTCTCAGCCAGTGATCAGATTTATCCATCAGGACTTTAAATCACTTAAGAAAGCGCTTGCATATGTGTGCAAACCCACCATCTAAATGTGGTTCAGCTACAGTATGTTTGTCACTGCCTTCTTCAGGAGTTCTTAAATACTTTTCCCTGGAGTGGACATGTGTAAACTGGTGGGTTACTAGCTAAGTGGTCATCTCCTGGGGACATAGTAAGCTATATATATTACTTCTCATTACCTTAATCATGTAAATGTCTGAAATGCATTTATGCCAGGCTTTTGACAGGAGAGAGAATTGCATAGGTATCTGCTCTCATGCTTATTAAAGAGAGGAATAATAACAGGGCAATGAGCTACCCAGGAAACACATGGCAAACATATGACTGATTTAGTTCACTGAGCCAAACAATTATTGGGGCTCCAGCTCACAACCACCACATTCCTGTAGCAGCTACCTAGTTAGGCACAATAGCCCAGACAACCACAATTTGATAACATCTCATAGAAATTATAGCCGTTTAAAGAAAATTAATCCAAAAGGGTTTGAAAGGAGTGACACTCCACTAACTAGAAACACTAATACGGTTATATTCTTATTTTAATAACATGTGTTCAAGTTTGCAATGCAAAGATTCAAAACTTCTAGGTCTAATAGACACAGATTTAGATTGGAATGAAAGAAGACTTTTTTTAAAATGAGGGTGAACAAACACTGAAACAGTTGACCAGAGAAATTATTGATACTTCATAATTAGAAATGTTCGAAGACAAGTTGGAAAAGGCTTTGAGAAACCTGATCTAGTGAAAGATATCCCCTCCCTTGGCTGGAGGACTGGACTTTGAAGGGCCTTTCCGATCCAAACCATTCTACACTTGTATGATTTCTACCAAAAGCAAGAATACATACAGGGAGGCAAATGTTTTGCTTGTCAGTTTATCAATGATAATACTAAAATTTAATAGAAAAACAAATCAATGAAAATGGAAATTATTTTGAGAACTGAATTTCTTAGCTACCCCTGATAAAATTGTTAAAACTATAGCAAACCAAAGGTAATGAGCATCATTCTTAGCAGGAAAAATTCAAGCCTTGAAGTGAATAGATTTGCTTATTGAAGTAACTATCAGTATGATCACATCTTTCAAAATGATCTCAGAAGGGAAGCATGCCTAAGAGAAGACATCTAATGTAATAAACTTTTGTGTGCAATGAGTATGTCATCATCTCGAGTAGAAAAAAAAAATCACCTTCTCTTTAACACAATGTACAAAAAGAGCTGCAGGAGATGTGGAATATGGCATTTGGGTAAACATGCTATCAGACAGTAACATTTCAGCTTCCATGAAGAACATGGCTCAGCTGCAGGCACTGAAATCACAGATTATGAAAGCAAATAGATTCAGAACAGCCCAGCCTGCTTCTGCCATTGTGGGATGCCACAGAAAACGTGTTTCTAGAAATCAAAGTCAAGTTGGAAAGGTGCTATGTGGCACATGATAATTACATATCTATAGGACTCCTTTTTCCACACCTGCACACATCATACCCAAAACACATAAATGAAAACATTCTGCTGGTGTTTTTGCATGGATTTGTTACTGGAGCTTCTCTTGCCAGATAGCAAGTGACACAATCTCCTGTCCTACACAAGCATGGAAGGGATAAGTGACTCAAATGTTTTGGAGACACACAGTCATTTCAGTAAATATGAACACATAGAAAGGTAGAAAAAGGTATTTGGGTTGTTAAAGTGCTTGTTTTTATCCAGTGTTATTCACCATTACAACCACTGGATTTTTTTACAAATATCAATCAATACAAATACTGCTTCTGAAAAATTTTGAGAAAAGTTTTGGTATTGTAATCATTGATCCTTAGCATTTCCCATCAGATATTTTTCTGCTGCCTGTCCATGTGGCTAATTAGATAAAGTACACTTATTCTGCTAAATACCTACAATAAGAAGCATAAACCTTCTAGACCAGCCATCTTTTCAGTTCTAACTGCATCCATATGGCATTTCTCTAGTAAGGTCGGACTGAAAAGTCTAATTTAAATGGACACTTATTAAAACACTTTCCTAGAATATACAATCTGCTGTAGTACAACAAGATGTAATTTATCACAGGGTTTAATGTCAATGAACGATTTCCAGCCTACTGGTCATCACCCCTTCTTGCCACAAAGGATCTCCCACCCTTCAGTCACAGCCTAGGCTTCACAGCAGTAAAAGAACCCACCTCTGCCAACAGCTGTTCAAGCTCACTCCTTGAAGCAGTAATAAACCAAAGGGTATGCCCACAAAACATACAGTCTCCATGCTCTAGATCCCACATTGATATGCTGAGGCAGACAGCAACCACTACTGAATGATAAAATCAGCAAAGTGCATGTTAGGCTCAGCGAAATGAGTTACCCCGCTGTCCCTAATCACACACCAATAGAGAAAATAGCTGATTGTGGGGGTTTTCTCCAGGTAATCAGCAATGTTACTGTGGGATTACTTAGCTGAAAGGTGAGCTGAACGTGTGCTGGAGAATACTGCATACTATTATTTAGAAGAGAATGTAATTAACAATCAAAGCCTAATTAAAGTATGACATGGGATTCTTTGCCATTTGAAGGATTTAAATGAGGATCCAGTGTCTCCTTTTAGGAGAGGAGGCCTTTCTGCCAAAATTGCAGGCTCAGTGCAGGGTTTATGAGCTCTGATCTACAAAAAAATACTGAAGGTCAGAAAAGGAACCATCTTATTTGGTTTTGAAATCTTGAATCTAGGAATAAATAATAGGTCCACATCATTATGCACATTCTCTGTTTATCACCATTATTTTCCTCATACATTATAACCCAGTGACTGTTCCTCCTTCACTGGCACACTGGAAGGATCAGAGGGAAATGAGAGTCAGTGCTGCTGCTCCTGCAATACTGTCGAGCCTATCAACAGTTTTTGCCAACCATCAGAAACCATTTCAAGCATTAGCTAATATCATATGAAAAGAGGCAGAAAGGCAGTTCCAGTTAAGTAAGATATATAGTTCATCAAGAAAAGTTGCAGTCTAGGAGAATGGGACCAATTCTACTTAGACACATATTTGCACAGAAGTATTTGACGGAACCAAAATCTGAACTACTGTAGTATTTTCAGGATATTATATCCTGTGTAGAGGTCTAAGATAAAGGTATGCCTTAGCAACTGATGCCTCTTTTCTTTCTTATCAGATGAAGTTTTCTCTGCAAGTCGTGAGCAGGAGTAAAGAAAAACATGTCTTCAAGTGGACCCTGTGCAATTAAAAAAAAAGAAGTTCTGCCTATTAACCCTTAGCTAAAACTACTTTTTAAAAAGATTTTTACATGGAACAATAAAATGCAGAAGTTTATAGATATTGATTATGTGCCCTAGGCAGGAAAGGAAAGAAAGCAAAGGGACAAAAGGAAGCTGACTTTATTCCTGAAAGTAATGCTGACTCATCTGATACAAATCAAAAGAAAATAATTTGACATGTACTTCCAAGAGTAATTGATGAACAGATTACTCTGTTAATTTTATCATGCTGTTTTCTATCTTCCTGTGTTAAGTTTTCTTTCTCACTAGTTCTCATTTTGGAAAATTATCTTCAATTCTATGAAAGAATTATCTCATTGGTTATTAATACATGGGATGCCATATGACAGATAGACCGTGCGACACACTGAAATATTTCTGCAGCCATTGTAGACTTTGAATGGCCCAAGTCCAGAGAAGGTCACTATGTGTACACTCTGCAGAAATCTGACACACTTGGCTATCGACATTTCAAATTTGCAAAGCATACCTCACTGACAATATATGCTGCCTGATTAGCAAAGATGTTTGGGACAAGTTAATCTCCATCAAGATTCCTGGAAATCAGGGCTTTTAAAGAGGCTTTTCCTTGGGGAACTGTGCTTGGGAGTGCTAATATGTCTTCAGTTATATGACACACTTCCTGCTTGCTTCCGGAAGATGAACACTTGCAATAATCAGGCCACATTAACCCCCAAAGAGTGAAGTTTTAAAATATTTTGTAAACACAATATTAAAGGGAAAAAAAGTAATAGTTAAAGGTAGCAGGCAGAATACATCGTGCTATTCCAAACTATAGCATTGGTTTGCCATAAACGTCACTCAAAGTAACTAGCTCTGTAAGTTCAGTTTCCCATCTAAACAAGGACTAGAGTCAACTCTTTGTCTCTGGGCTGTTGGATAACTTTGTAGCTACCAAGAACTGATCTGGGGTACGAAACTGGGTTGTAAGTAGACTGCAGGTGAGATCTAACCTTCAGGAGAGACATCACAGTTATTACTACTTCTCTGCCAGGAGCAGCCTGGCCACAAATGGAAATCTATACCATGAATCTCATTAATATCACACTATTGACCATCTTTCTCTGCCGATGGTAATTCATGGTACTATCTCCCTGCTTTATTATCTTGCAAGTTCAGGGGACATACTGAAAATAGTGACCTTGTATTTGTATTATAGTTTTTATCACCAGAATCATTCCCTTCCAAAAGTTTTCCAATGTGTGGTGCTCTTAGCCAACCATCGTGACATCCACTGATCAGTTACACCCTCAGGATTGAAATTTGCTCCTCACCAACTGGCTGGAAAATTTGATACAATAGAAATAACAGCTGGTAAAACAGAAGACTCCATGGGCACTAAATTCAAGCCTTTATCCAGGCTGTATACAGACATAAAATCATATATGTAACTTAAATCAGTGGGGAAAAAAACCAACTAAGGACAGCTTTCAGCTTTTGATAGATGAAAAAGTGTTAAAATCTGCTGGGGATGAAATATCTTCACTCGGCAGTGACATATACAAAATCTTATACTGGAATTTGAATGTAAGATTATCCAGTGCCCTCAGCTGCTGAGGTTATGCAGGAATAACAACGCACATTGCAGAAAGACAAATTTTGAGTCCTGGTGGTGATTTTTTAAATTTTTTTTAAAACCCCTCCACATCCACCATAATTGGTGTTTCTGGAGTGCATTGTTATTTGGACCTGAAACTAATAAGTGGGTTTAAAATAAAGATACTGAACACTTACGAGCACAAGGTTCATTAAATTTCAAAATAAATCAGTTTTGCTTAATCTATAGCTAGCATCTGTACTTCATGCATTTTTTTTTCCTAAACAAAGATAAAATATCATGTACAACAAATGAATGGTTTAGAAACAGCTTTCACATTAATCACCCAAGTACCAAATTGGTGCCAATCCATTTATCTTGACCGTGATACTTTCAGAAGAAGGATAAATAAGTAAACAGCCACAAAATATGGAGATGCTTAGCTCAAGTAGAAGAAACTCCAGTGGTGGTGAAAAGGAAAATATGAAAGAGGCCATTAAACATATGCTCACACAAATTTATTTACATTTAAAGAACAAGAGGACCATTTGCTGTAACTAAATGTAAGATAATTAAAAGTGAAAATTACCAACTAGAATCTATATATTAACAATAAGTACTCTTAAAAAATATTTCAACGCTGAATGTGCCAGTACTGTTACAGCCCATTTTATTTTTCAAGCACTGCCATTTCTTAGAGCCCTACACAGAATGTTTAGTATGCAGCATAGTTCACTGATTTCATATGAGGACAAAGAACACTGAATTTCCCCTTGAATTAAATGTCCAGCTACAGGCAGCACATACTAAGCAGCTTCCAACAATAACCTCTTAAGAAACTATAACACACCTGAACAAGCAGTCAGGCCTGATAGTTGCAGGCTTGGGCCCAAAAATACGTGTTCCCTTTCTCTCCGCTTATGTTCTCCAGCAATGCCTAACTGGTCAAGATGGTTGCCCTTTTTCCATGGATCTCTTTATAGTCTTTAACATCAGGGGACGCTTCCAGTGTACAAAAAAAAAAATAAAGTGTTCCTTTGAAATCAAACTTTCTGAAGACCCATTTAGCTGTGCTAAGCACCACCCAGCTCCTGGCACAGCCGGGGCTAGCTCTGGGTTTTAAGTATTGCTGTCAATAGAATGGTGCAGAAATTAGCATTCCTGTCAAAAGAACCAAACCTGAGGAGCATCAGAAGGAGGAGTGAGAATGGATAAGTGACACATAGGTACCTTCACAGTTATGACTGAAATTGTGGGATCTGTAAATACTTCTTGGATCAGTAGGAGCCACAGTGGGCGCTGGTCAGACTCTGCTCAGGAAGATTTGGAGAAAACTGCATACCCTTCACACAATCAACACCTAACTTCTCTGCTGCAAGCCTGATGCATTGCAAGCTAGTTGCCTTAGAATCATAGAATGTTAAGAGTTGGAAGGGACCTTCAGAGATCAAAGCCCAACCCCTCTGCCAGAGCAGGATCTCCTAGGGCAGGTCACCCAAGAATGCATCCAGGTGGGCTTTGAACGTCTCCAGAGAAGGAGACTCCATAATCTCTCTGGGCAGCCTGTTCCAGTGCCTCATCACCTTCACAGTAGTTTCTCCTCATGTTTAGGTGTAAATTCCTATGTTCTAGCTTATACCCATTATTCCTTGTCTTATTATTGGGCACCACCCAGAAGAGACTGACACCTTCCTCTTGACACTGACTCCTTAGATATTTATACACATTAATAAGATCCCCTCTCAGCCTTCTCTTTTCAAGACTAAACTGCTCCAGTTCTCTCAGTCTCTCTTCATAGAATAGATCATCAAGTCCCTTAATCATCCTTGTAGCTCTCTGTTGGACTTTCTCCAGTAGATCCCTCTCTCTCTTGAACTCAGGAGCGCAAAACTGGGTACAGTATTCCAGGTGTGGTCTCACCAGGGCAGAGTAGAGGAGACAATTTCCCTGCAATTTACAATTACTCTACATTTTTGTATGTCCTTCTGCAACCTAACCAAAAAGCACAAAGGACAGCAGAAGGTGCTGCCAAAGGCAAGGCCCATTGCAGCTACCCACTATGCTGAGAGGTAGTGATAGGACAGGGCAAGCCCAAGTTACACCCAGAGACCAGCCAAGTGTGCAGTCCAGGCTCAGGCTTGGCACCAGGCTCCCCGAGCCCTGCTCAGCAATAAACTGCATGAGTCCCTCCCCCCAGTTCATAAACGAATAGTGTAAGCAGAGTCACCTTGTTAAATAAATGAGGTCTCCTGTTCTTGCAGGGAGGAGAGAGACAGAAGAGCACCAGGTGCCGGGTCCTTTTTGTATGAATGCAGCCAAATGTATCTTCCATTAGCACAAAAGAACTTTATAGAAAGGCACAACGAGAAGATACTCTGCCCCCCATACCTCTATCGAAAGAACAACAAAAGTACCAGATGAATGGTAACCCTAAGTATAGTGGTTAATAGAGTATCGTATATAACTGACAAGCAAGATAGTATGCCTGCAGCCAAAGAAATGTGTTTTTATTATCAGTAGGTAAAAGCAAGTGGATGTGGTGTTTATTTCAAATTCCTATTTACACATTTCATAAAACCTTGATTCCCTGTAGTCCTGTTTATAAAAGCACCTCAAATTAATTTCATCTTGTAATCCAATTCACTGTTATGACAGCAGGCTTTAGTTGTGCAAAGCAGCAAGGCTGAAACTACTGCAGGGTCCTGCTCCTGCAGACAAAGAAAATCTCATCTATGATGATCTCCTGGATGACAGTACCCATCAAAACATAGATGTATCTGATTACAGAATCACAGAATCATTCAGGGTAGAAAAGACCCCTGGTATTGAGTCCAACCACTAACCCTACTCTGCAAAGCTCACCCCTAATCCATATTCCCCAACACCACATCTAAATGACCTTTAAACACACTCAGGGATGATGCAAGTCAAGGAGAAATACTGCAGTAAGACTGTCAGGAACAGCAAGAAATGTGCAAAAGAGAGACAAGATGCTTGGCTAAGAAATTACAATTTATCATCTTCTAGAAATATAATGCTACCATAGCAGCACCTCAAGGCCCCAGCAGGGGTATGTGGTACAGTCTAGGAGTTTCCTTTTCATCTATGGAGTAAAAAAACCACGACAATTCTTGACAGGGGGTAGATAGGAAATAGGGGAGGCCAGTTGCTCATGGTTATTTTGCATTTAGGCTCAAGTTGCAAAGCGTCCTGAGTGCAGGCTTAAATACAGGTGTCTGCAAAATAGTAGTAGTCTAGTCACGAGACCGTATGGAAGGCAATCTTCATAAAAAACACCACCATCTGCATTTGGTTAACTTAGTTCCATAAATTGCTCTCAGATTAATGGGAATATTTATTTTTGTTTTTAACTCACTTCTTTGGGTGTCTCTCAACACCTATGTATCTTACAGTATAGGCTGGGAAACTAAATTACCACTTCTGTTAACCACTTTATAGAACTTTGTCCTACACAGTTTTGTCAGGACAAAAGTCTTCTGTAAGGCTTACAAGCACTAAGCTTTAGACTTCTTCAGGTCCCTTTCTGTGGCCTCATATTTATTCTCCTTACCTCTGAACTCCATTTATTTGCTCACAAACCAACTTGTGACAACATTTGTCAATGAATTTAATGCTCTAGTTAGCAAGGAAGAAGCTTGTTAGCTAACATTTATTATAAATAGTCTTCACTCAGCAGGCAATGGACTGCACAGACATTTGACTAAAAGATAAATTGCAGCAAATAATTTTAGGTATTTTTTTATTCGCTAGAAGTAGTCAATCTGAATTGAATGCAACAGTGATTTTCATGATGACAGCTGTAGCAAAAAGCCTCCTATAAAAGATATGTTTGTACATAAAAAAGCAGCTAATAGAAAGTGCTGCCTGTAGACAGAAGGAAATACATAGTATTGTATAAAGTTCTTGTTGTGCTGGGTGAATGGCTGCTGGTCACCAGCTGTACGAATGCAGACCTAGGACCACCTGAAACATCAAAACGGTGAAGGAAAGAAAAAGTAAGCCAAGCAGCTTATAGGGTTATACAGAGTGCTTATAAAGATTTGGCCTCCAATTTACAATGAAACCAAGACGTTAGGCTACTAAAATACTTTTCAAAGTTGTATTAGGTACATATCTGCTTCTCAAGGGACCCATATGAGCGGTGGTGTCTGGTCTTCAAAAGTAGGTCTACAGTGCCCCTAAATCCATTCAGCCCTCCTGAGCATCTCATGGTATTTCTAAATTACCATTTTCATAACATATTTCCTAGAGGAAGCTCTGAGTCAAAAAAACTTCTGCTGGAAGCGCCAAAAGAAAAACATTACTATGATGCATGGAGCATTAGCTGCACTGCAAAAAGAAACAAAATAATGGAATCGTACTGTAATGATTTTCAAAACTATTAACTTTGTTAATGAGTCATTAAAAATTTACTCCCTGCACTGATTCAGTGAGAGAATGCAGTCATTCATTAAAATCTCATCCAAAAGGTTTTAATCCAGCTGCCTCTTGAAATGTACAGGCAATGCATATGTTTGGTTTTAAATTACAAAAGTTTGGAATGTGGAGAAAAATCTTTTGGAAGGAATAATGTTAAAAAAGTTTCCTCAAAATATTTGCTTCAGTTTTATTGCAGATGTGTAACAGCAGTTGAAAAACATTAACAACAAAAAAAGAGGTGGACTCAGGTCGGTGGCACTATGTTATACATTAAATACCTATTCATCATTATTAAACACCTCTGCACTGCTGTTGATTGTATATTTAATGCAAAATAGTTGAATCTAAGTCCATAGAAAAGGGAGGATGGATTAAAGGACAGTGATATTTAATTTTCTAGGAACACTAGTCCAAATTTAAAGACTGTTGTGTTGTTTGGTTTTTTTTATGGAGTAGGCAAAGGACAGTAAGTTGGCAGTCCTGCCAGCTCCTATGATTTCATTACAAATCCAGTGACATTTCATGCTTGAGTTGTGGCTCTTGAAGCCCTCTAACATGAAGGAAATTCTCAGCTTTTCTTTTATTCATAAGTGACTTGCCTTTCAGCTGGCAGAGGAAAGCTTGAAAATGTAAACCCTGAAGAAATACCCAAGAGAAATATACACTCACATATCCTGAAGTCTTAGGATTTTAAGGCAATCTCGCAATTTATGGAATCTTTGCTCACAATTTCTATACTTTGGCAAGTAGTGAACTGTTCTGCAGTAATCTATGCGTAAGAATATGCAATTACTGTATCAACAGCAGACGCTATTGTATTTCAAATTAGAACATTTTCCTTTGAAAAGCACTGAACTAACACACTATGGTATTGCAAGAAAAGTCTCTAGGGAATAAAAAGCAGGCACTTCTCAAGAGCACACCAGAGGGAAGGCAGCCAAACTTCAGGTTTACTGTCCTCCATCATGCTTCCAGTTCTGTTTTGCTCTGGTTTAGGATCCCAGACCAAAAGTCCTTCCCAAGACAGCAACAGGAACATCTGCTGGAGTCATCTAGTTAGATGAGTCAAAAGAGGTAATTTGAAAGGAGAAGAAAACTGAGAGACTTTTCAACTCAAGGAATGGTAAAGAGAAAGAAAATCCACAAGTCATACTTTACTTTGTTTTACTGTTTCAGCACAAGCAAGAGGATGTCACAAAAGACT
>NW_009730169.1:51624-88799 GCF_000703405.1 Apaloderma vittatum | reverse complement strand
AATGCCCTTTGCAGCAGTCTGGGCTCAAAATCAAGAAAAAACTCACTACCCTCCACCATTTTTAAACTGGTTCTCTCAGGATCCTCTATAAACAAAAGCATAGTTTTCAATGAAACCTCTGGGAGTAGGATCACAAAAGAAGTGTCTTTAACCTTGGTAAAGAGAGAGTATGAATTACCAAGAGGCAGGATAGTTTTATATATTAGTTTAAATAAAAGGGCTGTAGATCTGTAAAGAAGCTGATAAACCTACAAGAACTGCCCACAATATTCAATGTGAATTTTGTTGTGGGCCCCAGAAATTCTTCCAACCCTAACGGGAATTATTCTATTTATTTTCCAGTTAAAAAAAATATAAAATCCTACTAGAAGTAAACAAATATTCAGCAAAATGTAGAGAAAAATATTATGTGCAAAAGGCCTCACAATTCTCAGGTAATGGTAGGTAGCACTAAGTGAAAGGAATATTCCAGTTACCTGAAGGTCAAGCTACAGAGCTGCATTACTTTAATCATCCTGACAAATGGATAAATTATAATTAATTACCCGGCTCACCAGCTCAGGCCAAAGACAAAGAAAATAATAAACCTTGCTAAAGACCTTTCCAATCAGATCACCAATGAGGCTGATGAAGAAAGTCCTCCCTTTGGCTGTTACTTTTAAGGGCCTAAGAACATTTACAGTGAGAGGGTAAGGCAGAAGCACTCCTGCTGCCATTATCTTTTTGGGCCAAGAAGAGGAAGACTTCAGAATGGTTTGATATATATCCATATCACGGGCCAGAGCATGACTGCTGTGCCCCTAATCTCCAAAATACCTTTGCTAAATAGCAGCAAGACAAGGAAAACAACAGATTTGTGAGTTTTATTACATTTTTCCCTGCCATAAGAGGCAGCAGCTGTGCTAGCTCCCTTTCCCTTTACTTCTGGCCTTTCCCTTTGCTGCTGCAAGAGTTCGTAAACTAAAGGCCAGCATAGCAAACATCAGCCTTTCTAAAGTTGTCATTAAAATCAAAGTCAGGGCCATTAACTGAGTATACATGTTGGTGTAAGGCAGCGTGAGATCATTGGATACTGGGCTGAGATGCAAATCAAACTCTTATGTTCACTGCCTTGAGTAAGGCACAGATTTGACCTTAAGATGCATTCTTTCCTCTGGCACCACGGCCCTGGGCAAGTAATTTCCCTGCTCAATTTTTACATTGCCTATGCAGCACCAGTGCCTGTGCTGACAACTGTGCCAGAATGGGAAGGGATCAGCGCCTAACTATGATTGTACAACAGCAAGCACATCAAATTTCTTTTCCCATCAGCAGTGACTGAATAAATCTAATCTTTTTATGGGGTCCTTTGAAGATAGCCAACCCTATACTCCCATTTTATTTTCAATGCCCCTTTCTAGGAGGACAAGAGGCAGCTTATTTTGAGCAGGTGGACAAAGTTTCAAAGTCTCTCCACAACAACCTCCATCCACTCCCCACCAAAGTCAAGACTTTTCCCTAGGAGATGCACACACTTTCCACTGTACCAGCAGCCTCCCAGATGCTGATCTCTTTGCTGGAGATATTTCATGATAAACAGACACAAATGTGTAAGTGTATCCAAGAAGACACTTTTCTAAGATGGCAGATAATAATTGGAAACATATCAGCAACTATGTTAATAAATCATTATTGTCTTTATCTTTAGTTACCATGTTTTTCAGCACATTTTATTGTCATTCATTGTGTTTTCAACCATTTGTGTATTGCCAGTGTGTGAGTTGCTTTTCTCGGTCATGGTTGAGTTGATCCTGGAAGATGCTCAGGACAGCTGCTGAGGTGCTGGGTGCCTCTGGTTTCCTTTCATATTGCATGGGAATTGAGAATGAGGCCCAAAAAGCATTTTGAAAATAGACGTTTCTCTTCTGTCATCCAGCAGGGACAACATGCAACCAGCTAGTGCACCGATAATTATTATTCCATTACTCTGAGAGCATTTTCATCCTTCTTTATTTTCCTCTAATTGCCTTGACAGTACTTCCCTATCTGATCAGAGTGGAGCAAATTTTAAAAATATATGTTTTCCCTTCTAAACATACTGTTAATTGTTGACAAGCCTTAAGCATTTTTGTTACCTAAAAACAAATGCTTGCTCTGGACCATTTAAAAATGTGAGAAGAACAACCTTCTGCAATTGCTGTGTTCTGATTCTTATGCATACGGAGAATAATCACAAGATTCAAGTATCCTACTGCAAACCAAAGTACTACTGCCTGCCTCAGGGTAGTTCTTACAACTCCATGAGTAATCAGAACATACTTCAACTTCTCCCCTATCTCCATGGGTTGATCAAGCAAAAATAAAAATAAAAAAATATCTCAGTATTTTTGTCTTATCTACTTATCTTAGTACATCATCTGGTATGGGAATGTTTTTGCACTGCATGCACAAACAATACAGTATCACACAATATACCAGATTCTGGCTCGGCTGGTAGCCTGTAGCTGCTACAGTAGTATATAAAGTAAGAATTACTGGCCATATTTAAATTGCATCTGAAAAGTGATCCTTCTGTAACTCTGCTGAAAACCCCTACTGCTTCTGCATTAGAATTAGCTCATCATCAGATATATTCCTCCAAATTTTTCATCCCAAACTACAATACGTAGTAATTTCTTATTGCTTTCTGCTGTGAAGGCTGCTACATTAGCCTTAACATAAACAGAACAAATGAGCTTCAGTCTATGTCCCAAAAAAACATGCGCCAGATGGACTCCCATTTTAAACATGAGGAATGGATGTCCACCGAGGTCAAAATGCCAACTACAAAGTCACATGGGAAGCAGAAGCAGAGAGTGGTTGCTTTGGTCTCAGTTGAGCAGCATAACTTTGCCTCCTTGCATTAACATTGTTCCTTCCCATCCCTGCATACAACATTGCAGTTTGGTTTTAGCATAGTTTCATAAACTAGTACTCTTTCACATTTCCATAAACTTTATCTAAACATATGATTTCTAAACAATCAAAATATTTTCTCTCTGGAAATACCACCATCATTTCAACATTTTTAAGCAAAAGCAAAAGGGCAAGGTGGGAACAAATTATTTGCAGATCCAGGCTGCATTCAGTGGGTAGTTACAGTTAACAAAACCCAGCATTTTTTTCATTAGATAAACTATTCAACTAAAGTACTGTGCACGTTATCTGCTGCGAACACTTTAATTTGCTGCTTCTTTATTGGGTTTTTGAAGGAGTTATTGAGTTTCCTAATTGATTTTTAGTGAGTGAAACAGTAGTTTTCATCGGTATCTTGACTAAGCTAATTGATAAGCTCTTGGTAATAAACAATAGCAGTAGCAAAAAGGTAAATGAAATGCAATCGATGCTAGAGCAAAAAAACGCCTTCAGAAACTTGTGAAATGGTATCATTATAGCTACAAGCCAAGTGTTGCTGCAGAAACAGTTGAGAGCAGTTGGAGTAATGAGTGCTACTGGAAATGTAATGACTGCACACTGAGTAATTAACATGTTACATGAATTACTGATACATCTAAGGATGCATGTTTATTTTAGCTTGCTGGGCAAGATTAAGTAAAATAAAGTATTCTATTACTTACTCATGGCAGACATTTTATTTCCTACAGCTTGGTTATAACTTAAAACTGAAGATGCAATTGCAGACATACGCCCTGAACGCACAGTTAAATCAGTAGGATTCAACCTAAAAACCACATTGAAAACCACAGCCTGATCTCTCATTGCAAACTATTAATAATTATTGACCCACTGTTCAAATAACTTGTGAATGGCGTAGTAAAGTACAAGTCACCGTATTTCATTGGTCTAATGCCTTCTGAGTCACATCTGATACCATCTTAGTCAATTCACTCAACAAGCAAAAAAAAAAAAAAAAGCCACAGTTTAAGGGGAAAATAGTCACTTTGCCCAGATAATACAAATATAATGGTGTTCAATTAACTAAAAGAACATGCTTGCTTCCCTCCTTTCCCAGTACACATGTATATTTAGATACTATTAACAGCTATTATGAAATCTGCTACAGGTGAGGGTTTGAAACCTTAATCCATAAGGTCAAGGAGGAGAGGCTAATGCAGTTAGTGGGGAGCATGTTGGGCAGGTACAGAGTTCATCCCTTCCACACTGTTGGATAGTAAGGTTTAATTGTGCAAATTATGTAAGCAAAGGCTTTTAAAAGAGCACTCAAAGCAAGAATTTTTCACTGAAAACAATTTCTTTTTTTTGTAGAAATTGAATACTGACAACTGGCACACGCCACTGACAACTGGAAATACTGCCGTGGCTCCTTGTGGATATTTCGGTGCTAGAGCCTCTCTCCCTCCAAGCTGGGGGCTCATGGACTGGACTACATTTCCCATGAGATGCTGAAAAATTCCCCCTCCCCAAGATACCGTGGCCTCAGAGCCCTATGTGAGACATGGTCCAGAGCGGAAGCTCTGTCCCTGAGAGGGAGGGAGAGGCTCGCTGCCACCCTCCACAAGAGTTACAGCAAACCACCATAAAAACACATCCCATCTCTCACCAAACCTCTGCCTCTTCACAGCAAGGTTTGCCTCTGACCCAAACTGACATTTTTTCCCCTTTCTAGATTTTGAACTTTGCTGCTGCTACTTCTGCTTTCCTGAGTTCATTTAAGAGATTCAAATTGATGCTTCTCCTGGAACTCTGAATACATTTCAGACTCACTTTGAGTTGGCAGATGAACACAAAGGCAATGTGCTTGACAGGAGGACCCTTTCCCAATCCCATTAATTGTACTGAGGCATTGGGAAGTGTGCTCTCTGAAGTCTGCTAGTCTACTTGTTTGTATGGAAACTGCTCTTAATTTATCAAGTCAGCTTAGAAAGTGAAAAGAATGCCCGGCAGTCTAGTTCCTGAATGCAGTGCACAATGACATCTGCACACTTCGCATGGAGAAGCACAGTCAGTGGATTACAGAGTATGCTGAAATCACCCAAACCACCAAGATGAGGTGCTCTGGAAGGGGAAATTCCTCTCAACACCTGTCAGGCTACATCAAGCTGCCATGTTTACCAATAGGTTTGAGACAAGAGAGACTAGAAATGGAAAAAGTAGAAAAAGAAGCTACAATTGCTTGCTAACTAGAAGATGCAATGGAGGAAAAAAAAAAAAAGAGAGGGATACAAATAAGGATGCTTGAAATAGGACTTGGCTTTAAAAGTGCCACAGTGTGTTAGTAATCATATTCCTTTTATTTAGAGAACAAGAGTCAGGGCTCTTCAGTCAAGAGTGATAAATGCCCTTGCTCTGGTTCTTACTCACAGCCTGTGCTACTACACACCTGTACGGTTCAGGCATAGCACAGCTTCTGGGCAGGGAATGAAAGATGGTTCTTTTTGCCCGAAATCTGGAACCACTGTTTTCATCTGATGGAGAGAAGAAGCATTTCAGCTTTAGCAAGACAAGTCAACGGCAACTCTCTCGATCTCAAACAATGTCTCTGCCCAGCATTACATATGTAACCCAGGCTCCTGATCTGAACAGGTTCCCAAGCATTACATTTCTTCCCTAGGAAGGGAAGCATATACAAAACTGCTGCTTTACCCCATAGCTCTCTCTAGGGCTCAGCACGTCCCAAGCTGCCACGGGGCATTTGCTCAAGATGTCCCTGGGGTGGCAGGGATTAAGGAGTGGGTAGATGTTTTCATTTTCCAGTGAAGGCTTAACCCACAGATGAAGCAGGATTAGGCATGACTATAGGCAGAGCTGCCTTTTAACACAACTATTCAGCTCCTTGTATCCTAGGTGAGACTTCCAGGTTTCTGTAAATATTCTTAATGTGATTTGTCAGCTTGCAGGGAGAAGGAGAATCAGACAACTGTAACTATGGCAATAAGATCATTACTGGTGCGGAAGATCTAGCCTTTCCCAATGCTTCAGTAGCCTTCATGCATGATGCCAATTAGACAAATTCTTCACGATTCCTTCAAACTTCTACAGCGCAGAACGCAGAGGCTCAGTCTCTAATTAACAAGACAGATCAAAAATTATGTGACATAAACATTGTTGTAAAGTATGTTAAACAAATTTGGTCATTATTTTCCATTTCAGCACTGTCTTTAAGGACTTATGGCTCAGTAACTGAGAGGCTGAGACACATGCCTATGTTGTACCGTCTCAGAGCATGCTCTGCCAGCTCATCCCGTGCATCTCTCTTCATGATACTAGGGGAATAGATAGTTCCCAAAGAGTGTCGAGCCATCCAGAAATCTGGTCCCTTTGAGGGCAGAGCTCTTTAAACAACCATCCCCGGGTTAGTTGTTATAGATGTCTGAAAACCAGGCATGCAAGGTAATTGTACAGGTAATTGTTAGACCCATGGTCATATCTGCTCATGCAATCTCACAAAGACTGGGTGCTCATTCATTTTTCCTATAACGAAATACTTCAGTGATACTCTTTTGACTTCTTCTTAGTGCAAATTAAAAAGTGTGTGCTAACAACTCTGAGAGTTTATAGCTGACATTGGCTAGCTATTTTTCAGTGGACCTGTTTCCATTAGAAACAGCTAATAGCCAGAATTGAAAGGCTTCATGGAACAGATCCTGTTGCTTTTGATGAAGGACGATCATTTGCTTTTTCCCTGCCTGGCTGGCTTACCTTAGCAGATCCTCAAGCAGCTCTCCTGGGAGCTACTGAATTTCCCAGTTCTCAGTAAATACATGGAGGACTTCCAAGGACCATAGATCCCAGCTGTGGTGCTTCCCATCCAATTCATCTGCTGGCCCCAAGAAAGCTAGCATCCCAAGCCCCTTGGTTTCTCATAAACTAGCCACGGCAGCAGATCCAACATCGTTGTTCTCGAACCACTCCTCCATTTTCTTGCTCAACAAGGTTTTCTGCAATCTCTGCTCAGTGCCCAAAGCTTTACAGATAAAACAAGACAGAGATGAAAGAGAGGGAGATCTCAATTGCCTGTGAAGCACTCAATTCTTACAGTCCACCATCAGTCTTCTATTTAATTCTGGCTCAATCTGTTATGCCACCTCACGCTGCGCTGTTAAGTAGTAAGCTTCAACCGTGAGCTGTGCAAAACCTTCTTCTCAAAATACCCTGAGACTACTGAGAAAGCTAAATAATCAAGGCTTACAAAATGCTTTGATGCTAATAATCAGATGAAAGATGCCTTAGGAACAGAAATATCATACAATAAAATCAGAAACAATCTTTTAAAAAATGTTTGTTCTTTTTAAAAGGATTTCTCCTAGAGTCCCTGCAGACAGAATTCCTGCAAGGGCAACACACTCTGGATGGGGCAAAGCGAGGCACCACTTCACTGAAGAGACGACGGTGCTGCGTTGGCAGCTTAAAAAGTTATGAACGGAAGAAGAGGCAACCCCGAAGTCTTACTTGTAAAGCCACTGCCTCCCCTGTTTAACTCTTCGGAAAGAAGATGACAGAATTCAACAAGTAACATTTTCGAGCAAAAGCAGACTAGGAGGATGAAGTGGGTATGATTTAGTTACAGAACGGAAATCTAGATCACATCAGGCTTAACTATATTACTGTGTCATCTAAGCCAGTGGAACTACTGCGCTGGAGTCAGGAGCGAAATGTGAGAGGATCTTGCATCATCCTGTTATTAAAAAAAAGCTGTATTTACTGTTATTAAAAAAAAGCTGTATTTACTGCAAACCTCCTTGAAACAGCTTCATTATTTGCCATGCAGTGCCAGTTTCAACAGTTGTTCTTATTTTCTGCCACCTACATCCCCCTTTTAAAGCAGATTATTGCTTTTTCTGACCAACTCTTCTTATTGTGCAAAAGCTCCCTGATGCAGGCAGACTTACTAGGTATTTTTTTGCAAAGGTTGTCTTCTTGTTGCTGTTCAACAAGCAGCTGTTCATAATCCCAATGTTTAACAATTATATTAATTTTAAACTAAAGGTTGAAGCCATAATTTTTCTCCAGTATTTCCTGCAGCTAAAGAAACTCAGTAATCAACAAAATGAAAACACTAATGATATTTCATGACTTCTTTATTTTCTTGTCACACACACTGCAGTAACTTACAGAGATAAACAAGTGTCTGCTTTTCAGATTTCGTTTTGAACACAGAAATCACTGTAGGGCACAAAATAAAACTGTATTTTTGGCTTACGTGCCACAATCAATAGTTAATCCTCAGATGAATATTTGATACAAAGTGCCCTGCATTAACCTTTTATCTGCTGTCTCGCTCTCATTTTTGTGTGCTATTTGGTTTCAGTTAAGCTGTGACTGAATACATCACCTCTGGGCAGGGCATCCTTCCTTAAATAAAGCGCCACATTTTAATCAGGAGCTCCTCAAGCAGGAGTCTTGGCTGTTGCAGCTGGGCACCAAGTCCTCCACACCCAAATACAATCTTCTCTGGCCAAAACTCTCTTTAGGGTCGACCCAAAATCTTCAGAAGCAAAGGTCAAATCTTAAACCTAGTGTGCCTGATATTTCAATTAAATAAATGCTAGAGAAAGCGCTGTGAAATTTTCACTGTTGTGAAAAATGTTCTACCTTCTGCCAATCCCCAAATTAGTATATCTGTGACACTGAAAAAATCACTTTTCTAGGGACAGTGAAGTGCCTGCGTGAGGCTCCCTATGAAGTAGAGAGATACTGTTGCTGTAATGTGACCACTTATTTTAATCAAGACCTCAGACATTTGCTTCTAACAGGACCTGCTGAAGATGAACAGCTCAAATGGAAACGTTAGCCAGCCCTAATGAAAGCTGCTGATGTTTTCATTACATGCACTGTCATCCTTCTTGCTCAGATCTGGTGCAGTTCCAACAGCTTCATGAAGGAGCCAGCCAGTGAGACAGACGTCGCCAAACTACCACTAGACCTGTTCTCTTCTTCCTCTACAACCATGTAAAACTACTCTCTATTTCTGTCAAGGTATTCAGAGACACTCCCTGCCTGAAATCCACTGAGTCCATGGAAAAGATTCCTCTAAAAATGTCATAATTAAGTAAGTACTTGACTTGAAGTAAGCCTTACAAGAGATGACAAGGAGCTGCAAAGGGGTATTCACAGAGCCTGTGTTAAGCAGTTATCCTCAGACGCTTCAGCCAGGAGCCTGGTCTCTGAAGCCTCTCTTAACATCAAAGGAAAGAAACTGAGATGGAATGACAGTGCCATGACTGTAGCAGGACTGAATAACTTTTCATCTTATGCCTGTAGATTTAAATGCCAAGGCAGGTGACTAAGAAAACCAACAAAGGAGAAAGATACGTCTAAAATCAATGTTGCCTCACGTACAAACGTTAAAATTCCACAGACCAAACTGCAACATGTCAAGGTCTTATCAAGTGTGTTGAAAGCTATTGCTGTAGTAAAAGTTGCCAATTAAGAAACATACTTTGATTTGGGAATACATATTCAGTTTATGATCGATTTTGCCCTTTTGGGTTAAAATAAGATAAAAATGTCAGGTTTTAGCTAACTCCTACAGAAGAAAGTGAATACTTCTGCTGCCAAGTAACTCCCATGATCTGTAGCTAATAATTCTCTGTGACTTGTTGGAGAGTTATAAAATACTGTAATCTTGACAAAATCTTGGTGATGTTACAGACATGCAGTGTTGCTATGTACACGCAGTTTTGGCATTTTATGCCCATTTCTCTACTTACACAAGCAAACCAGCTACCTCCCCCTGTGTATTTATCTACCTGTAAAGTCACAGAATCATAGATGGTCTGGGTTAGAAGCGACCTTTAAGATCATCCAGTTCCAACCCCCCTGCCATGGGCAGAGACACCTCCCTTCCATGTGAGGACACATCCTCCTTTCCATGCTCCTTACAGATTAGCAGGGCAAGACCATTTTCCTTCTAAATTTCTAAATTCCGTCTATTTAAGATTTACCGCATCCTTAATGATCACAGAATTGCTGAGGCTGGAGAAGACCTCTGAGATCATCAAGTCCAGTCTACGACACAACAGCATTGTAACGGCCAGACCATGGCACTAGGCGCCACATCCAGCTTCTCCTTAAACACCCCCAGGGACTGTGACTCCACCACTTCTCTGGGCAGTGCATTCCAATATCTGATCACCCTCTCCGTGAGGAAGTGCTTCCTGAGATCCAACCTAAACCTCCCCTGATGCAGTTTCAGGCCGTGCCCTCTCGTCCTGTCACTGGTGGCCCGGGAGAAGAGCCCGACCCCCACCTGACTGCACCCTCCCTTCAGGCAGTTGTAGAGAGTGAGAAGGTCCCCCCGAGTCTTCTTTTCTCCAGGCTAAACACCCTCAGCTCCCTCAGCCTTGCCTCATCTGACATTTCATGGCCTCTCTAGTGACCAGTGAGGGTGAGCTTGTAAATCCGTGCCCTTTTTGAGGTAGCATGAGATGCCCCCTCAGTAAATCCTGCTTCCATACATAGAGAGCCTGGTTCCTTAATGACACGGTTAAGAAGTACGTGCAGGCACATGTAGGGATTGTACCCCTGTGCATTGAATCAAAAATGGGGTTGCTCATTTCAAAGGAGGTGGAAGGGAGCCAGGGGATCCCCAGAAGCTGTGATGTTTCTTTGTGTATCCTTCCAGTCTTTTCCAAGACATGTCTGCTTCCCAGATCAATAGCTGGTCTTGTTATACCCAATCCCGCACTGCACATGAATGTGAACACACTCACATCCAAGCATGATTACTCTCTTACATCTTTTCTTTTTTTTCACTTTTTTTTAATAAATGCCATAGGAAGTTCACCTGTATTTTGTGAGTGGAACAGAAAGCACTGAATAGCTCTGATCCCCAGCATGATTTTGTTTGTTCTTGGGAAAATCGTCATTCAAACATGCATTCAGCATCAAGTTTAAGGGTGCAAGTAGCAGAAATGGGGCAACAGTTTCGTGCCATGGGCTTTGTTTAACCCTTTTGCACATTCCCTTCTCTGAAGCACACGATTTACAACTGCCAGGCAAGAGGTAAAGTTTTTGGTGCCACTTCTTTCTTTTCCCAAAGTAAATTGCTTAGCAGTATACTGCATGTTTGCTTTAGTTGACCTCAGTCTTAAGTATTTTATTACATTTCATGTGAATGTGGTCTTATTTTTGGCAGCAGAGATTAAATCTCCTTTCTTGGGCATGTCTGGTGATTTTTGCACCAGCTCCAGAAGAGATAGATGGTCGTTCACTGGCCTCTGTCTATCACGACTGTACACAGCTTAGGGAGAAAGGCTGTCTCTGATTATTTATGAACTCAGTGCTTCACACACCAAGAAACTGCTCTCATCTGAGATCTTAAGCTTTATTATAAACAGCTGAGGCAGGAAAACACTCTGTGCAAAGAATGAGTTAAAAGATTCCAAATGCTATGTTTTTTTTATACTCTCCTGTATTAAGCCTTCTGACAGGAACAAGATGGTATTTCTGCCTGGAATAGTCTTCTGCCTTGAGTTCAAAATGACAAAGCATTAATGTATGCAAATATGCAGCCTACAGCTTGTTCATTAGGAAACAGAGAAGTATAGGAGAGTATGTAGGCTAAATGTCACTAAGACATATAAAACTCTTTGTGGCTATATAAAAACTTTTCAACATACTAGAAATAAGAACGTGCAAAGTATAAAAAGGAGAGAATATACAACTGTTCCAGTCCCAAATGCTGAGACTGTAAACTTCTGTGAAGAGACCTCTATAGCGAACTTAAATGTATTAAGAACAAAAATTAAATGCAAGATTCCCTTGTTTTGCATGGACTTTTGACTCAGAAGTTTGTTCTACCCGGACATATTCTCTGCTCTTCTCAATGTCTTCACCTACTCTTCCCCATTCTTTCTCTGCTCAAGTTTGTTCACTGTTGCTCAAGTCTGCTCTCTGTTTGTGGCACAAACAGCAGTGGGGATGTTGCTATACAGGGGAGACAGCATGGCCAAAAGGACTAAGAAGTTAAAAGGAATAAGTGAATTGTAGCCTTGTTTATCACTTCCATACCAAAACCTGGATCTTTGCTTCTTCTCTCAGCAGGTATCTGCCAAAGAAACTGTGTTTGGCTTTACCCTCATGAGACTATCTCACCATTTCTTACTCCAATCAGCACCTTATGTGTAATGGTTTTCCAAGTTCATGGATATACGTGATACATGAAAGAAGATCTGCAAGATGAACAAAGAGCCACTAATTCTGTTAATCATCAAACAGGGGTGAATATATATATAATGTCGGCCACATTATTAAAATTCAAATACCTTTTTTTGAGGCTATCCAAACTGTCACAGAATTTAAGTCAGGTTCAGAAGGCAGGGGCAGGCAGAAAGAAATCAAATTGTCCAATTTTAACATTTTTAAAGCAAAACCTTTCAATTTAGAATGCATTTAAATGATATGAACTAGTCTCAGATTTTGGTAGTGCTGCTGTACCATTTCAAAACAGCAAGGAATCCAATTTTCAGCTGACCTTACACATGGCCATACTAATTTTCACTGCCCTACTTCCAGGTCCTCATGTTTGTGCAAACACGACAGAGGCAGCACAGTTCACAGCCACAACCTGCTGCGGCAAGATGTTTTATTTTTCACGAAAGAGCTGTTTAATTCATTTGCCTTACTTATATTGCTGAAAACATGAAGTCAGGCCTGCACTGTCTGAGTAGTTTCATTTTTTATTTTGAGTACTGTCCTAATTTTTTCTTTCTAAAAACATGTGATCAAAATCAAAACAAAAACTCTGCCAGATCTAACACTAATTATTGATGAAAAATTCATTTCAGAATTCTCTTTGTTATCCCACTTGGAATAAAAATAATTTCTGACTACAAAACAGGTTGCATAACAGAAAATCTACACCCAATGCCTTCCTAATATAAGCAGAGAAAAAGAAATGAAGTAAAAATATATCTGCTCTAAGTACTTGACTTTCAGTAAAATATATTATTAGTAGAGAATTAGCTGCATGGGACAGTCAATGAGTATTACTAGCTTTAGAGCTGGCTTGAAGCTTTGTTCCAGGGGTCACACTTTGAGAGTTATAAATAAGGAAGGCAGTGAAACTCAGATACAATATTTGACCTTCCTCAGAAAGTCTTATCTCCTGCTTTCAAAAGATGAAGGGGTGAGGTGGGAGGAAATTTCACATATATATATATATACACACACACACATATATATATGTGTGTGTGTGTGTGTGTGTGTATGCACATATATAATTTTTTTTAAATAGTTTTTTTCACTCTCATGACTGAGGAAAAGAAATCCTGATCTCTAAAGTCATGAAGTCCAGAAAATATGAAACCTCCCAAAACAGGAATCAAAAGTTAAGGGCCTTATCTTATATATGATATATGTATTTCAAGGGAGCTGACCGTGTCTAGTGTAATACTTTTTTTATTTTTACTAGACAAAAAGCAAAAACATAGACAAGATTTATCTCAACAGTTTTGTCTTATTAATCCACAGAGCCACCAGATGGAGCTGAGGTTATGTATTTAAAAAGGGGGAACAAAATTTTCTGGAAGAATTTCAGTGAACAATATGCATGTGTACAACAAACAGACAAATGTGTACAGACACACTGCACTCTGTATAAATTAAGTATACCTAAGATTTACACAAATAATTTGAACCAGCCATAGAGACTAGTAAATGAGGTTCACAGGTCTCTCTCCTTCTGCACGCTTTCCTGGTATCTAATAAAGGGCTAGATTTTCTTGACTGTGGCTCCTCTATGAGGCACTAATACTTAAAAACTTTTAGGAGTGCAGCCCCTTTGACACCTCTGCTTCTCTTAGAAATACAATTGAAATTGTCCACTCGCAGCAGAAACTGTTAGACTAAACAGATGAATATACATGTCCAGACAGCAGATTTTTTTAAGCCCCTCTGCTTGCCTTAGCAGCCAAGTTGTTAAATACTTAAGAGATTTAAGCACCAAAAACTAGGCTTATGTTTCACAATACTTTTCATATGGGAAAATACAAGCTTTACCCCCCATATATGTGTGTGTGTGTATATATATATATACACACACACACACACAATAGTAGGAGCAAGTACTAAAAAGCTACAGCTAAAGCATCAGGGCGAGTCTAAGGAAACTGCCCCTTACATTCACACAGGGTTCCAGAAGATCCAGACTAAACTACTGGGACAACAGCAAGTTATTCAAGTAAAAAAATGTTTATATATGCCAGCTCCATTTAAAATTACTTGCTAACATTTTCTCCCTCTGTTTTAATAAAATTGGTTTGAATGCCTAGAGTTAATGTTGTTAGAACCCAAATGTGTCAAAGCTGTTATATCTACACAGTTGTTGTTCATGTCTGTTAAGACATGTGGCCTGAAATAGTACTATAATAGTCCCTGGAAAACTTGATGACAATTCCTACTCTTTTCTTCTTCACAGTTTGCATAGGAAAAGGCAGTTCTTTTCTGATGGGATTTCACCCCAACTAGAAAAGGCTCAGGGCAGCAGGAAGACACTTTAGTCTGTGTTATGGAGTGACTCTACCACAGCAAAAAGCAGAACACCTGAAGAGAACTGTCCAAAAAATTAGAGTAATCTTGTTTCATCAACATCTTTGATATTTCTAGTTCTGAATTCATTAAGAAGCAAAATTAAACATGACATTCTCTGAGGAAAAGAATTGCTTTGGACTTATCTATCATTGTGCTATTAAATAATTTAGATGATATTTTATAATTTACATTATAAACTTAAAGATTATTCCATTAAAAGAAAAAAAAGAGACTTCTCAGAGTCAAAATGTCATGTTTTGATATTGCTTAAGCTTTTCCTCTCCCATTCCTTCCAAACAGTAGCAGAGAAATCAATTCATGTTCAGCAAATATTTAGATTGCGATGACACCAAAATGAATTCATCAGTTTCATCCAGGTTTCTCCAGCTCACTTCATGCTATGGTCCAGTTCAGCCTTTGAACCTTCAAACCTCACCTGATGCAATAATAACTATATTTTACCAGGACATACAAAATTCCCCTGATGTCCTGATGCCTACTTGCATTGCTCCAGACGGCATAAATTCTGGGGGATTTTAAGCCTTCAGCTACATTGGGGTTCATCACCCACATCCCTCCTTCCAGCCACTTTCAATAATTCTTTTTGTTAATCTTCCTCATGCTTCCCTAGACTTCCTCTGCAGTAACAGAATTTTTTTTCTTGACCTCTCTGCCTGTAAAATTTTTTGTGATCATTCACCCGGAGCTCCTCATCCAACCAGACCTGCTCCCTGCCACAGTTGGTGCTGGGGTGACAACACAAGTGTTGCTGATTGCAAAGGAGGGCCAGAACTGCAGCCTGTGACTGGAAAAACATAAATCACCCAGCAGGGAACAGTATCCCCTGGGAAATATTTCTTTCATTAGGCAAGGAGGTCATGCCCTTATTAGCCTCCAAAGCTGATGTGCAATTCCCTTTCTGGGCTGGAGGCTCACAGCTATGCAGCCATGGCCTTTTCCTGCACAGCAGAACCTGCTATTGAAGCAAGTTCTTCCTCTGTGCTAAAGTATTCATGCTCCACATAAAAGGCGCACAAAGATGTGCCTCCAGCAGAAAATACACCATTTTCCCATAATCACCAATGTAGACAGATTTTTGTCTTTTCTGACTTGGGAGAGAACTGTTGGTGAATGGCACTTTTTCCGTTTGCATCATCTGAAGCTGCTTAGGGCTGGCAGATATCTGAGCTGTTGAGATAGAAGAGTCTTTCCAACCTTGCTCTATTTCCTCAGCCCATTGTTTTCACTGCCACAGAGAACAAAGTGCCTTCCCACACCATCCTACGGAGTCTGTTAAATACCACAATGGAGGCAAAAGGTGTCTACTGCGCAACCTTCTGATACTTGCTATGAAAAGGCAATGCCTGCACTACAGAACTGGGTCCTTCTGCCCCAGAGGTCACACCACAGCACCTATTTGCTCTGCAGTTCTGACAGCTCTGAACACAGAGGTCCTGCTGCCCGTGGAGTAAGGTCAAATCACGTGGCTGTTCACTCCCAGCCTCAGAAGCCATGAGATTCGCTGTCAAGACAGAGGCTGCATTCCCAGATATCCCATGATTTGCCAATGAAATACTAGAATCAAGCTACTATTTCTAAGACCTTCAGCAAATCCACAATCTAGACTCTCATGGCTCAGCTCTAAATTAAGGATCAAGACCTTATGCGCTAAAGCCATGGGTCTTTGGCTACAACACAGCTATCTGAAGAAGAGTTGAGAGGGCATCCCAGTCTTAACATGAGTTTCTAAGAAATTTCTTTGTCCTTTTTCCCAACACCTTGAGCATGAGAGATGAATATTGCAGAGCTATAGACCCATCACTTCCTTTGCCTTCTTCATACAAAATTTTATCATTAATTGTACAAAGCAGGCAGTGCTCCAGCCTTTTAGTTTCTTTAACATGAAGTTTCCAGCATACTGCACCTAACTGTCACTCAATAAACCATGACATCACTGATGCATATTCCACTTGTATGAACTGGCAAAGGGATAGACGAGAAATTGAGGATAAGAGTCAGGATACAGGGGAACATGTCAGTGCATGTATTCGAAAGTCATGAATCGGCAACAAACGTTGGTGTTGAGTCCAGCCTCAGATCCATAAGAAACATAGAACTGGGCTGGAAGTTTCAGTGCTGTCTGAACTTTGAGGTCCCATCATCCCTCTTTAAGTACAACAAACCCCAGATGGGACTAAAATGCTTTGAAACAGTTTCTATCCTGAAGGATGCACAAACCTTAACAGGGCAGAGAGTTTGAGGTCACTGGAATCCAATTCTACATTAAAGCAGTTTCGTTGGTAACAGAAAGTCAAGGTAGCCTTTAAACAACATAAACACACAAACCTTTCACTCCTTAGAACTTTTCAATTAAAGAGGGACAAACATACATTTAAATTATGAAATGGTAAAAGCTTTCTAAAGCACCCAACCCAGTGAAAGCAAGCTCCAACTGCAACATATCTCACTTAGATAATAACACTGCCTGCAAAGTTTCAAGGACAACCGTAAGATGAGGTGCAAAAAGGAATAACACAACATGCTTTTACATTACACTCAGTGCAAGCCTCATTGTCTGTGATACTTGTGCCACAAGCACTCACACTGGGGAAAAGGTAAGTCCAGTTTTCGATCCCTGCTGCTATTGTGAAATCCAAGTTCCGCTGCCTTTAGACAGATGCCAGGCATGGTGGCAGCTCTAGAGCATCCTGGTTGTGCAACCAAGGTACTGAAAAGCAGGCGAGGCCATGTGCTAAACTAAGCTGCGGGCGAGGCAGGGCTCGGTTCACCCCTTGTATCAGGGCCCAGGCCAGCTGGGTAGTGCTTTAGCGGGGAAGCATAAAGCAGCACCAGTGCCATCTGCTACCACAGGAGTAAAGGCTCATTCCTCGATTTCGCAATGCCTGGGGAACTGTAGGAAGAAGCAGGCTGCCGACAGAAACCTGCGGCGGCAACACAAGCAGATGCCTTGGATGTGGCATTCTGGCTGGGAAATCTGAGGCTCAGGGAGCAGAAAAGGTCGACTTATGGCTGGTGATAGGGCCTGAAATGCTGATAAAGTGAACCTCCTGGACGTCAGACAAGTTACATCTTCTTACATCAGAGAGGTGCTCAACAAATGTTTCATTCCTGGTATCACTTTACATTGCCCAAGAGATGATATGAAACTGAGTCCTGCACATCAAATGGCAGCGTGGGGTATACAATGTTGTGCACCATGTCCTGTTGTTGCAGAAGATGGGACTTTGTGCTATGTAGATGGGTTTTCTCCAAGTGCGTACTCTTAGGTACCAAGCCTGGTGAAAAAAAAAATAGTTGGAAATGCGGATACTCACCCATGTAATAAATACAGACAAATTGCTGCCAATGAGACTGAAATTATTAATCTTCAGGAAGGGAACATTTCAGCCTGAGGGGGATTAGTGGATTATAAGGAGTAGTAGCAGACATGCTTTAAGAATAAGCTTGCTGCCACGATTAAAAGGCATTTGCTTGATTCCACAAAGACCTGTAGTCCTCTGTGTGTATGCATATGCACATATATTCTCATTTTTATGGAAGATCACTCATCTTTCTCTTCCTAAGGATTTCATGGTTTTATGTACATTCTTGTTACATTAGGAATCTGCAGTAATGTTACCAATGAAATTGTCTATGAATAATACATTACCACATCACATAAAATACTCAATGATTTCTTGAGGGATAATGAAAACTACCAGTACTTACTGGATGTTCAGGCCAGGCAGTACATTGCTAACTAATTTATTTTAGTCTTTGTTAAATAAAATTTACAATTCATTCATCTGGAGTGTCATATATCACACCAGAGCAAGTGGGAAACCGATGTGAGCACCCCGAATGATATCGATAGTTCAGCTCTAGTGCAGCACAATTACAAGGGGATGCTGAGGACACATTGGTATTCTGCACTTAAAGGCAGGAGCCACCGATCAGTTTTCAGCCTGATACTCATAAAACCTGAGTTTCGTGAGTAGTGCAGAGTCTAAAGTGGCTACGTTGTGCCCATTAGTCAAGAGAAATAAGTAAACAGTCCTGTTCAGCCAGATCTTAGCAGGTAGTGGGGGCATGTTTGAATGGCCCAAGGTGATTTAGCAGAAAGTGATGGAAGTGAGCTGGTGGAATCTACTCCATGTTTTCCCACAATTGCCCTTCTTTACATCATCTATCTGCTAGGACTAGATCTGTCAGTAAATGACTGTATTTGAAACCTCAGGTATTATGGTTTTGGATCAGTCTTTTTGCGCTCAAGCAGTTAACCCACTAGCCTCTGCAAAGCTCAGCTGGGGAAAAGTCTGCTCTCTAGCAAGGGCATCAAGCCAGACTAGCAAACAGTGAATTATATTTCCAAAATACAATTCTTACTTTAAGTATTTATACTGCAAGGTGCAAGCATAATTTCTGAGTAGAAACAAAAAAAAAATGAGTCCATTTTGGAGAGTTTATTTTCTTTTTCAAAAATAAAGACATTCAGGGAAACCTATTTTACTAAATAGAATTGGTTTTCTAAAGTCCATGCTTCCATTGTTTACTTTGCAAAATACTACTTTTGAAAATAGCATTTTCATGTACACTGCATGTTCCAATATTCATTAAAATTAATGAACATCTTAGTCTTGACAGTGGATTGTCTCTCGAGGCTCAGAGCTGTTACTGGCTTTCAAGTCCTGAGGCAACAACAGGATGTGCTGCCCAGGAGGGCCCAGCCAGAACCCAATGACACAGGTCCCATTCAAATACAGAACAAAATCCTTCTCCAGACACTTAATCCCGACCTGCCAATAGCACACCTATAGAGATATTAATTCCTCAGTGTTTGACTGCGAGATATCTAAAAATACGCAGACTTTTCCCCTAGGGAGACAAAATGCTACCAAATCAAATAATCCCTGCTCACTCCTCAAGGAAAAACTGACACACTGACATTACACTCCAACGATTATCAGACTGAAAACTGGGAATAACTATTTGTACTCTTCGCACACCATTCCATTTTCTCACAAAGGATGAGAACGTTTTGTTATAAAATATATTGCAGTGCAAGCAATACTACCTTGTTTCAAATACACTCAGCTGACATACTTCTGCCTCACTTGCTTCACCGATAGGTAGAGTTGGCTAGAATGATTTGGAGGTAAAATCTTCTGAGAACCAAAGTTTTCCAGTAGTAATAGTTTAAAAATGTTTTCTCGTGGCTCAAGGATTTGTGTAATTTTAGCAAAATGTTTCAAATGAAAAGAAATTCTATGCTGATACAAATCAGAGCGTATAGCTTTGGTTTTCAGTTTTAGCATTTTTTTCTTACCCTGCCCTCTCCTTTTTATCGTTACAAAAGCAGATTGAGATAAAAGGTAGAAATTAAACACAAGGAACAAGAGTGTCAGAGGAAAAAAGCCACTTTTTCAGGAGGCCCTATTAAGAGCTACATTTCTGTTTTAGTAACTGAATAAACTAATGCAGTGCCTTCAGCTGTTCCAAATGCACTCCTACATAAGCCACCTACAAAATGTTCATATAGGGGACATAGAAAATTTTTGTAAGAAATGAACACTTGACTCTGGTCCTGGAGTGAGTCTGTTTAGGTTCAATACCAACTGAAGTTCAGACACACAGTAATTGCACGGGAGCGGGATCCACCTAAGAGTAGATTCCTAGTGAATCCAGTAACTTGAAGATGGATCTGTCCTGAACAGACTGAAGCATTTGCAGAATTGGCTGAGGTTACAGTCGCAGGACAGGAGTGAACACATGTATCTTTGCTCAGACTGCTCACACTTATGTTCTTACTCTCCTGGTTCCCCCATCACAGCAGTCAAATCTATACAATTCCCTGTGAAGCTTTACATGGTGATTCACATGAGAAGTCCATGAGCTGTCACTTTCTGAGAAGAACTGGCCACTGCAGACAAGTAGTTGCTGAGCTGGGATCAGTCTGAAAGCCTGCGAGTAGCTCTTTCAGCATCCAGGAAATCCAGCCTATTTAGAAACCAAGATCTCCAAGTCCAGGCATGAAAAGAAGTGTGTCCCTTCTATATCTTACACAGATGACCCTTCACAGCCTACTGCCATCCCCCACCAGCTAGGCTAGAGGAAGGCTGGCAAGCAAAACCCAACTTCTAATACATCAGCCCAGCTCTTGATTTATACAATAAGTGTAGGATACTTTTATCTGAAAGAGAGGGTTATGAATTGATTAGTGGAACAGCAAAGCGTTATCTCTCTAGGAACAAGGGGGGAAAAAGGAAAGGAACTGCATATCCAAATGGATAGTATATAAGTGCCTGAGTTGAGCAGTTTATTTTGAAGACAGAGGAAATGTTTTCAAGTGTATGTTACTGTACTGAGAAATAAAACAAAAAACCCCCACACAGACAAAACCATTAAGTTGAACAGAATATTAATCCCCTGAATGATGAACTCCAAAGCAGCAGTGAGTTCAGCAGCAGTGAACTGATATATAGAATTTCATTCATATGAAGAATGATTATGATCTTTCTTAAGAAACTGCAAAAGACTTACAACCTCCAAGTTAGCAACTTACTAAACTGGCTGCCAGAGAAAATAACAGCAACTGCTTCTAGCATTTTCTTCTGCAGACAGACTCGATGATTCAGGGGAGGAAGGGAAGAGCAGCATCCAGAAAATCTTCAAGCTCATCTGCTTTATTTCCATTTTTACATTATTATTCCTTCTTTGTATTGCAGTGTGCATGCAATCTCATTCCCTGGCAATATGAAAGCTGCAGCCACTATTTCTTAAAAGGCAAGTTTCTAAACAGTCTAATATCACTGCCCTTCTTTATGGATATAATCTCCATTTCTCTAGGTATTGCCTATCTTCCTGAAACCTCGGTTGTACTCTTTAAATCAACAAGCTTTGTGACAAAATTCTGAGTTTACAAGGACTTTCTGCTTCCCAGGAGAATCTCATGGCTCTCTGGACAACTGGCCATAGTACAAATCCAAACCCAGCAACCCTTAATACATTAAGAGGGACTTCTTGTGGCTGGTGACATGAAAACTGAAAAGTAAATGCTAGTGGTCTGCTTCATACTGCACTCCACAAATCCTCCAGCTTTCCTCAGAAATTTGGACCTTCCTGCATAATCCCAAAGCTCAGAAGGGCCAACAGTAGAGCATAGGAGCAGAAGAGTGTATCTAATCTGTTTGGTTCAAACACTGATACCTGAACCAGACACATTTTGAACTGAAGTGTAACAACCGTAGCAGCAGCAAATAGCTAGCTGTTGTATCCTTTCTTCCTCAGGCACTTCTTTGTCACACTGCTAAGCAAAAGGGTTCAGTTGTTCCATTTTGCAGGTGAAGAAACTGGAGCACATGAAAAAGGACATATCTTATCCCTGACCAAGCAGCAAACCAGGAGTTAAACTGAGATCAGCACTGGGTCATCGTGGGCTCCAGCCTAATCTGCCACCTCGGTGCTAAAGTGCCAGAGCAACATCAAAATATACTTAATCCAGTAAATGCTTCTGGGCTGGCACTGGGGGAGTGCACTGATGGGAGACCACAGGACAGATCAGTCCTTCCCGAAGGAAGTGTTTTTTGTCCGATACAGCTGCTCAGGAATACATTTCCATGAGAAATCGATTTGAAAGCTTTCCAAGGAAGCGCGACACTGCCTGGCTATACGCATTTCAGCATGGCCCCTTTGCTGTCATCTTCTAAATCAATTTCTTTCACCTGGTGCCAATGCAGCATATTAGTTTTTAAGTTGACTTCTCACTGAATAAGATGTGGCAAACCTCTAAATTTTATTGGTTATAAGAAAGCTTTGAGAGGGAGAACAGAAAAAAGAAATATCAAAACTAGATTTCAGACTATATATTGCTTTTTCTTTCAACAGGAGTGGGGAAAAATTCATTCTGTGTCTTGAAATGTGATTCACAGTTCTTTCCATAAAGCATTGATATCTCAATTAATGAATTTGGCATTGGTAGTCTTCAGCATTTTCTTAGTATATATTCTGCTAGTATAAGCCTGTCCGCACCTTGAAGCGTTCTGCCCTAAATGCATCAGGACAAGACCAAACTTAAAGCAGGTGCATGAGACAAGGGTGTTTTTGTGAGGGAAAGTTACCCATCATAAGCAGATGTAAACCTAGCCAGAAACTCAAGGAGACGAATTCAGAGTTTTGGGGTAGCTTTTCAGTTCCAGATTTTCTTCTTATAAAACCTTAGCTTTCAAATAAACAGTGACTACTGCAATATTTTCTTTTGTAGCCCCCAAAGCACTAAGGTTGCATGGCTTTTGTTACGGAAATTAGATTTTGAGACAACAAGCAAAAATAAAAATGTTAACTCATAGACCACTCTCCAAAGCCCTTTATGAAGAATTCCCGTTCGGTCCCCATGTGTTGCCTGATCTAGTCGAGAGGTGGCGTTCCTGGCGGCAGGGAGGCTGGATTCAAATGATCTCTAAGGTCCCTTCCAGCTTAGGCCATTCTATGATTCTATGATCTATGGCCAGATTCATTGCTCTCGCTTTGAAAGACAGCCAGGAATAGAAGCCAAAGTACAGCAAAATGAGTCCTTCATGGCAGTCTAACAGCTAAGGCAGACCCCACATTTCAATGCTGTGCCTGAAGTCATATTGTTGGAAGGTCTAAAACTGCCATTAGGAAAATAAAAAAAAAAATTAACAAAATAGCAAGCATCAGATTTACACTCCTGTTACAGAAAAGGGAAACTAAGATAATATTAACCTACAAAGAACTTGAGTGAAGTAGCTTATCACCATAAAGTCAGGTAGCTGTAGAATTGTGTAGGATTATATCAGCCTATAAAATAGTCCTACAGAAAATGTCACATCCAAAACTACATGCTTCCAACTCTATCAGTTTAACTGATTATAATTCCTAAAATAAAATACCCGGATCGAGTTATCAAAGGGCAGAAGACATTCAGGCACACATTTCAAATCAACTTGCAACAGGAAGAATTTCTGCTTTGATTTTATCTTACTTATAAAAGAAGAACTACACTTCACATTTTGTGTGAACAGGCATGACTCCTGATACAAAAGTCACCCTTGTGATATTCCAAGCACATACAACCCTAGAGACCTATAAACATCATTTCATCATAATTTTCCCACTTACGTGGCAAACAAGAATTTTAACACCAGGACGAAAATGTTTGTGCTGCGTTGCCTTCATTGCTGACCGGTGACTCGTGCCTGATGTGAGGCTGATATTAGCTGCAGCAGAACATAATCTAAACTTCTATATTTTAAAATGCTTTCAGTATGCACAATGGTGTGTAAATGCCAAATAACGTTGTTTTATTTTACTAGCGTTTAGCACTTTTCATGCACAAATGCATCAATCCATAACCATTTGGACACAAGAGTAGTCTGTACCATAAGAAACAAAAGGGAGCAGTTAAACATCAGTTTTCACAATAATTAATATTAGCTAATTTCTAGCTAATTCTAGCAGACTAGCTTGCCTCTCTCTTTTAATGACAATTCATGCTTGACAGATAAACAGAATGCTCTCTAGCACAAATGTACAGAGATAACGTACTGTAACAAAACTACTGTAATATCTAATGGCAAGTATTCAAAGCTTACCTTTATTTGCCGCTATTATAATGAACATAGATTCAATATCCATACCGTGTTCCTAAGCACTGCATTTGCCGTATAGTGTGTATTAAACTTCCTTGAACTGTTCATAATGGACCAACTAAATTTTATAGGACATAAAACAACCCCCAAAGAAAACAGTGTTCTGGGAAAGGTAATGTCTTTATCTTCCTGAGTAACCTACATTCACTGCAACAGTGCCAGTACCAGTTACAGTGCTATCTGATGTGGACTTAATTACTCCATCGTGTTAGCAACTGCCTACACTACGTTACCTCCTGTTCTGTGGTTTTCCCTGACACTGCATCACCCACTGCATGCTGCCAGGATCCCCAAGCCTGAGCTGCTGGAAGAGGAGAATGCCTTTGCCCTGCTTCCCTGCACCACACTGGCTGCTTTAAAACCCTGGTGCCTGACCGAGGCCCTTGAGAGGCTGCAGCCTCGACAGAATGTAGATGGCAAAAGCATCGCCACCTCACAGCTCAGTGCTGAGAACAGCTTGAATCAAAGCCATGACAAAAGGGCTGCTCTGTGAACGCCGATTAAAACACCTGCAGGATCTTTGTTTTGATTTCCCCATGAGGTAGGTCTCCAGACTGAGGCAATTAGCAGCAGATTTTAGCGACTCACAAAGCATCAATGTAAAGCTCTTCTTCAGCCTTGTAACCGTGAAGAACTAAGCTACAACAGACCAACAGAACCAGTTCGTCTCACTTCAATATTAGCATTCACTTTTTTTCTTTATTAAGAAGACTTTCTTAGAAGACTTACGCACACACACACACATATATGCAGTTGTTCATATTTTTTTTTTTCTACCTGATTTAACTCACTGGTAAGCTATAACATGCAAGGCCCTGCAGCCCAGCTACTGGAGGCATCTGTTTTGAGACTGCTTTCCTACTACGTTTATCTGAACTACATAGGGTATACACATTCATAAAAGGGAATAGAAACCAGCTCACAATTTTACATTACTGCAGCTCATTCTGAGCCAGCATGGGTATCTCTGCTGTACAGCACTGGCCCATGTACATGCACCCTAGGGGAGGTTACTTGCTGAGTTAATGTTATTGATATATGAGAAGGTTTCCAGTTCCTCCAGATAACTTCTGTCAGGATTTCTCCCTGTGCAAAAGATTCATAATTTTAGGAGAAAAGGTACTAAATAATTTCTGAAGGTGATACTTATGAAATAAAACCATTTTTCATCTGTCAATAAATCTATTATCCATGACACTTGTGCTCCCATGCAGTGACCCCCACTGTAAACAAAATGCTCTTTTAATGATTCACCATTGATCTATAGAAAAGAAGGAAGAAAGCATCAATTTTTCCTGAAGTGTAGGTTGACAGACATACGTTGATGAGACATTTACATCAAAAGGATATTTTCTTTATGCAGGGACAGCTTGTTTCTAATATCCTCTTTCTGTTAGGGAGCATCAGAGAATATCCTATCTAAAACAAATGCTTCTAAATTGCAGGGCTTAAATCAGTGATTGTCCTTAAGTTTAAAGCTAAAGAGTAACAACATTCCTCAGTAGTCTGTGAGATCTGTTAGTCTAAAACTTTGGAGCGTCATTAAAAAAACATAAAAGTGCCAATTTCCCATCTCAGCTTTAATGATGAGGAGGACTTAAAACCTGCTTTCCCTTTTCCACTGCCACTTACTGGTGGAGAAAAGAACATGTAAATTGTTTCACAGTCAAAGCGAGAACCTGACAGAGAAGACCAGAGTGGATAGAATAAATCTCTTTTCACTCTTCTAAACAAGTCTCCAATTTATGTGCTGCTTTTACTCGAAGAAAGGCACCTTATCTTGTTTTTCTCTTGTTTACCACTTGATCAAAGGATATGACTTCACCATTCTCACTGCAAAGCACATGCCAGTTAGAGGATTTCCACTAGATCAGAGCTGTGCCATAACAACAGTCTGTTTGTCCCTGCACATTCAAAGTGAGGTAGGTGCCACTGAGAAAGCCATGCTGAGGCTTTAGACTTCCCAGAGTCTCCCTGGTATCATGAGAGAGCAGCAGGGAAATGCTGGAGCTGGAAGCCAGGATGTGGAGCTGAAGATGAGTCCAAAATCTTGCACCCACTCAGTCTTGCACCGCGGAATTAGACTATAAAAAGAGGCTCACAGGGACTTTGCACCAGCTCAGCTGGAGCAATGCTGACAAAGAGCTTGTAACGTGCAGGACTTTGCAACTGAGCTCCAAGTTGTTTCACAAGCATACTGGAAAAGAAAGTTTTGGAGAAGGCATGTGTATCAGAGATGCCCTTGTCAGATCCTGCATCCTAAGGACTCTGCTCAAAAGGGCTGAGGTGGGGGAGCCTGCATTCAGCTTTACCTGAGAAATTCTTTCATGTTAACTTCTTTAACAAGGTCTCCCAAATTTTATTTCCAAGTTCCTGGGCAACTAAGTCACCTAAGCTAGAGTTCACATGCACTGCTGTCTGCCTGCAACGAGCTTTCACTCATAGCGTGCTAGAAAGCACTTGGGGATTCAGACTCTGATGATCTGTTCTGTTATGCCACTTCCCCGTTACTCCTACACCAAAGTCATCCATGGTCACACTAGCATACAGGGGGCACAATGCAGTGGGGAATAGGGTCTGTAAAGCACTAGAGATGGTATTTCCTTAACTGAGCTGTGTCATGTGGAAATACACTTACATCTAAATACGCAGGTTTTAGCATTTATTACAACTGAAAAATCATAGACATTACTGGTTAAAAAAAAAAAAATCATCCATTCAAGTCTAACAGGTCCCACTGGTGAATAATGCCATGCATAAATTTCACTGCTGAAGATAAATGAGCTAGATTACCTAGGCAGTATCTCATCCATCAGAGTAAAGGGTGCTAAACGGTGTATGAATATGTGTAAAGCCAAGTGACAGGAGTACATACTCATTTTCAAAAAAGGAAAAAGTAATAGAATAATGTTATAGTCAGGCTTTCTAACTCAGCTCAAATTAAGGGTGGAATTTCACTCTATCATTATTCCCATTATGCGCTTTTATTTAGAAAGGTTAAGAACTCAGCTATTAAAATGCACTCTTGGATGAAATTTCGAAGGTAGAGTGTTCCTGAATGAAAAATCAGCATTATATATCAGGAAGAGGAATTGTTTGTAGTTTTTACATCAGAATTCAGCACAAAACAATTCTCAAACTTTTCCACTTCTTTCAAGTAAAGCATCAGATGTCTGTTTGCAATAAAGCTCTTAATAAATAAACTGTCAACATTTAATGAATTATACACCAGGGCAGATTATAACACATTTTTAAAAAATTCTCTCTTCCCTATGACATATATTGCTTAGTTCTTCCAAGTTCCAAGAGGCAAAATGAAAAATAAATAAATAAATAAATAAATAAAAACAACAAAAAAAAGCAGCCCAAAAACAGAAGAGAGGAAGATATGTTCTCTGGTCTGCAGATTAAGATTATAGCATCAGTTGTTTTCTCTCCTAACAGAACACGGGCGCTTGGGAAAGTCTGAAGAGAGGAAGAAGTTGGAAGAGTGCTGCACGTGGTCCGTTTATAGTCATGTACCATCTCTCACTTCTCTTGTAGCACAAGGATGTTGCTATAGCCTCAGGCTTTACATAGAAGGTGCTCAAACTCTAATAGAATGACAACTGTTGGACTGATAGACATAGCAAACCCCGGTCTGCACAGCACTGGGCGCTCAACAGAGCTGCAGGGTGCTGACACCTTCAGAGAAGGTGCCCAACCATATGGAAGTGAAGTGAGGTATGGGGAACTGCCTGAAAAGTTTGTTTCCAAATATTGGATCAGCTCTAAAAGATGACCTTTGATGATTTGACTTTGTACACTGTTGTCTTTTTAGTTAAACAATGGGAAATATTATTGAATACTTCTATTATATCTTAAGATTAAAAACATTCCAGGTTATCCAAGTGAGAGCAATAAAGACAAATTTCATTTTAGCAGGATCCCTTTAATTAGTCTGCAATGAGCTTTGCCCTGTTAGAGGTTTATAGCAAATTTTGTGGAAAATGCTCTATTTCTATTTAGCCTTACTCCAACCCATACAAATATCCCATAAAATATTTTAAAAGCCTACCATTACAGGAACATGCTGTTCAGCGAGTGATAATACTGACCTGGCAGTGCTCTCACTTGGAGGAAATGCTGCCCAAACCATCACCACTTAAAATTAACAGGAGTAAAGAAAAGGCATATCTCAATCAGGAAGGTGCAATGTGTTAATGTGAGCTCACTGAGCTGAGGCCAGTTGGCCAACCCAGTAGGCTACAAGAAGTGCTGATGTCCACCTCGTTTAGAGACTGTCTAAAGTTCAAAGATCACACCAGCAGCCTCTCCTAGGTGTGGGGAAAAAAAAGGCAAGAGAAGTGAAATGGAATGACACAGGTACCCAGCTCTGGGTAGAGTCTGGAAGTGCAAGCCTCATGGCCTGATCACCAAGAGGAGTTTTCTCTAATAAAAGGCTTCTGCAAGAGTGCGAGGGGGATCACAAGACAGGCTGAGCTCCTAAAAACTAACGCTGCTTCATGTTGCAGCCATTGATTTGGATACCTGCTGGTTTAGCATCCAGTCTAACATGGGATGGGATCAGTTATGGTCATTGGTAGTAAGATAATACCATGTGGACCGCGAGAAACAGCAAAGTGTGCCGCAGGAAAGGCTTTCAAAGAGCAGCATGTATTGCACTAGATAGAATATTCAAAATATTCTAAAATTCTTTTAGTTATAATATTCAAAATTATAATACTCAAAATATTTCTAAAATTCTAAAATGTGAACATAGGTTTTAAAATCTCTCCAACAGACAATCTCTGCTCCATGAAAAGTAAAGTGACTGCCAAGCCTCACAGTGATCATTCAATTTTCTTCCACACGTGCCTTAAACAAAAGCAGTAAGAACAGAAGTGCCGATTCATAAAGTCTTCATTCTCAAGCAACTGCGTCATGCCAAAATCTGCTTTGCACTCCCAGGCAGGTAGGCTCCAGGCTCCAGTGGGAACAGCACGTAAGCATCTGAGAACCAAGTCTGGCTCCACAGACACACATTTGCCTCAAAGAGAAATACTTAGTTCTCAACTTTTGCAGTTGTTTGAAGTGATATCTCTCTAACACTAAGAGGAATTGGGAGTGACTGTGAGTGTATTTCGATTTTACTTTCTAAAAAGAAACTCCTTTCTCTACACATCCTGACACTCAGCACAGAGATAACAATAAGCCATTCTTAGAAACAGCACTGTATGATGAGCTAGACCGAGTGACTTAGCACAGAAGAGTGACTAAATATTACAGCCTGGGGCATGGAAAAAAGAAATCACAACAGGGCAAAAAGGATGGGAAAGGTGAAGCCAAATGCTTTACAAAAGCGGTTTACTCATCCTTATGAGATAACCAACTGCTTGACATTCAAATGCCAATGTCCATGAAAATCATAATAATCAATATATATCATCTGGCTTTCTGGCAGCCACCTGAAAATAAATATGCATAAAATCAGGACACAGCTAGAAATCTATTCCATTATGCCAAATACAGCACTAAATGGAAACAGAAATAAATAATTAAATCTGTGTCCAAAAACGAAGCTCAGGAGGACACAAAAATTAGTCTCTGCAGAAATAAACGTAAAGCAGGTAGACTGGAAAAAACTTAGAGAGAAGAGTCTATCCAGGAGGAAAAGCAAAGCAAAGCTTTGTCTGTGGTTCCAAAGCAGGAGGAAAAAGAGCAATACCTTACAGTTGCTTTCCTAAGCACTTGCAAAACAGACTTTCTGGCGTGAAGCTGAGAGACATGTACATTGAGTCTTTTTCACTCCTGAAGGCCACTGCTGCTGCACAGACTGAAGGGACAGCAGATGAACTTGAGGGAGGACAAGAGGAGGACTGAGAGGCAGGCATTGTGTTTGAAGGGAGTACTGTGGAATTTCTCAAATGTTGGAAATTTAGTTTACAGAGCAGGCGATAACCATACGATCCTGTCATCTTCCAAAGAACAGCTGCAGAAAATTTTAAACATAAAAAAATACACTTTTGCTTCTTTATAAAACACTAATAAGGGAAGCAGAAGTATGATTATTTAATCTTACTAGTTCCATGGCCTTTTCTGATAGTCACCCATATGCCTTTTCTATTTAACACAGAGCTTTCTCAAGGAAGTAGTTACTATATTTCAGTATCCTGTGCCATTTCACCTTTCTGACACTAAAATGCAGGTCCTGAAAATGACTCCTTAAAAGCTAGATGTTGTCTCCTCCATCCTAGAGGATGAAGACTTGTCAACACTGAATGTGGGCAGAAGATCACTTTTAAAAAAATCAGTGCAGTGATACAAAAGTATCTAAAGCTACCAAAACCGAGATGAGAACTGAATCTGTTCAACTTCAGCAGAGCACTTCTCCTAAAGGGAGCATGAGGACTAGTCGCACGGTAGCATTCAAAACATCCCACTTGTGATACTCCTTGTCCTGAAGAAACCAGCTCCAGAGCTACATAGCAAATCTTACTCCTTCACATGTTAACAATCCTCACTACACAGAGGTAAACTGAAGATTTTCATCTGAATATAACGCAGTGTTTCCAAACATGCATACACAGATGGTACACTCAGTCATTGTCAATAAATGGCACCAAAGAAAATGGCTTGGCAGGAGCTACTGCCTTTAAAGGATAGCTTAAAAATACACCTATCTGCATCGTTGTTCCTCAACATTCATAAAACAAGCAAAGAGACGTAACACAACCAACTAGCTAGATTTAAAGGCCTCTCTTTTAAAATGTTGCTGTTTTTTAACACTAGTATACTATAAAAGTTGACAGAGAGATAACAAAAGCAGTTGTAGCAAAATCTAATTCAAAAGGTAGCTGATTAAAGAAATATATTGTGGGTCACTTGGGGACTGGCAATGACTGGTTTTGACAGAAAAAAATCTCAGAGAGAAGTCAAGCTGTCTTATTTAAAGGTACAACTACATTGTAAATCATTTACCTGAAAGTAATGGTGAGTATCTGGCCTTAAGCCTTTGCAGGAGAACTACATTACAGCTCTTGTGAAAAGCACAAAATTCATTGCAGGACTCCTAACTCTGAAACAAATAGTTTTTTAAACCATAGCTCCTTCAAAAATTATCTTTTCAATTACTTTGGGCTATCTTCAAAATAATTTTAGACTTTCCATGCCCCAAATTTTGAGCAGAATCAAATGGTGTTGTGTTGTATTATAAATCTTCTGGAACCACAAATTTCAAAGGAAAAATTCTGCAGCTTTATTACTAATCTGTCAGAACTGCAGTACCCAATACAAACGATCCCTCTTTTTTATAAGAGCTACAGTTTGTTCTCCATTAAAGAAGGAAAATACTGTCTTTTATGAATCTGTTTTCTTTTATGCTATTGCTAGTACTCTGCTAAATCATAATAAATACAAATACAAAGGATGTTTACAATCTTTTGCAAGTGACAGCTTTTTCAAAGTAGTGCTTTAGTGTATGTTTGGCGGTTTTTTTTTTAATACCCTTCCTCCTTTCCTTCCTCCACCTAAAAAACCAAACAAAATGAATAATCAACACTTATCAAAATGGAAGGGCAGGGTGGTCATAAAAAAGTTAATGGCATGAAGACACAATATAACTAAGAAATTCACTGAATTGTTTGATAGAGCAAATCTGAAGCAATATATTTCCTAAAGTCAACTTGATATTCAGAAATACTTTTGTGTACAATTTTCTATGGCATTTCTGGAAATCTACATTCTTGAAATTAGCAGGAGCTTTCAGGAACTCAGGATTTTTGAAGATTGAGGCAAATCAGTTAGTTGCCTGAAGATTTACTTAGTAACAAGAGTGGACACTCATCCTGCAAGACTGATTCAGTGATGCAGGTGTGAATAAATCAAGAGCCACCTTACCTCAAGTGCCTTTAAAACCCCAGCATTTCCCAAGCACAGCAAGGTAAGCTCCATGACTATAAATCAGCTGTGTTATCTCAAAGAGTACAATGAAGCAGTTGTTTATAAATATTGTCCTCTTAATGGCAACCTCTATAATCAGCATTTAAAACAACTGTATAAACAAGAAGATCCAGATAAAGCCTCGCAAGCACGAAGATGTTAGATCTTTGTCTGTGAGATGACTTACATTATTCTAGCATCAAGCACAGAGCCCTCCACTGCTCTCATACAGTCTATAAACACACAGGAAGGGCCAACATCTGTCTGGGGAAAAAAGACATAGTTTTAGAAGAACCTTGCCATGCAGGTAGCTTGTTTAGGGCTAGACAGCAGGAACTGAGCAGAGCACTGTGGTGGTCATGGTAAAGCCACTCTACTACTTCTTTCTCAAGGCACCATCCCTTCACAGCCGTGATACCAAACACTGCCAGTCCCAAGGCAAGGACTGCAAGCATTTTGGATAACTAACAGGTAAGTGCCAAGGACACAATAGAAAATGATAGATTTAGGAAAAGAAGATCAGCAACTAGAGTGCCTGCCCTAGTGGTCTATCTGTCTCTTTGACACTTACCATGCATAGATGCAATTTTATTTCACATTGACATTGCCCTTCTGCTTGCTTTTTAAGTCATTTAACTGTCTACCTGTTTGCATGACTGAAAAGAACTTCCCCAGCTAATGTCAGGGAGCAAAATCAACTTGAGGCACAAGAAAAGCACAGCTCCAGAACCACATATAATGGAGGCAAAATTACTTCTTCAAGACACAAGGTCATATCACTGCCGGAGTTAAAATTGAGGCCACTTCAGCAGCATTTTACTCTATGTGATTCCCAGGTGCTAAGGTGGTTTCACAACCAGCAGTCCCAAGCAAACAGTGGGGCTGTGAGCTGTCGAAAACACTGCTGCAACCTAAAGCAGGTCTTGGGTCCCTGCTTATATCCATCCACACTGTTGGAATAATTTCCCAGATTTTAAGATCATTCATATCCTATCGTCTTCCTAAAGGAAGCCTTCACTGCAGGTGGAGACCCAGCTTGAAGCTGCCTACATGCTCCTGCCCCTGCCACAGGCTCAGCCTCACAGCAGCCACAAGCTGCGACTTGTGTCGCCTTGTGTGACAGTGGTGCGTGAGCATGTGCCGGGGGGTGTGTGTGTGTGTGTGTACAGGCTGAAATCACACACCTAGCTGACACACACATGTCCAGCCACAGAATAAGAAATGAGCCACTGTATGCAGACCTTTTATTCTGTCAAGGTAAGCCAGCACTGAAGGAATATTGTGCATTGCTGAGCAAAAACAAAGGACAGCCCTTCCCTAGAGCTCACTATCTTGAAACACACACAAGCAAATAAATTTGTACTACATTTTGCAATGCTGTCTCTGGGAAAGGAATGGCTGCTGTGGAAATGATCAGCAGAATAAGGGAATACCAGTTCAATAAAACACAAACACGGAGCTGGACCATGTTACTTTAAAATGATGAGAGGAAGGGAAAGCAAGAGAGGATCTCACAAGGTGTGTCTACCTCACGCATGTGAGGTCACCAGATCTTCTGTTAAATGGATGTATAAGGTGAGGGGAAAAGAGCAAAAAACCCCACAACCTAGTAGTCTGACCATGAAGGTCTTGTGATATTTGATGCTGCTCACTTGAAACGGTGCAGTGTCCCAGAAATAAAATCACTAACTGCACAAGCAAATGGAGTGGCCTTGGTGATATCAAAGACACAACTTGATGTAATAAAGAACAATGTTTGTAAATTTGTGTGGAACTGCATATGCTCACTGGCTTTCTGATGAACTGTTGGCAAAATGTAACTCTCATCTCTGTGCAAGCTGACATCCAGGTTATCTTTCTGTGCCATGATCTTCACTATATCGTTTGTCACATTACTAAAAGATGTACAGTAGTAAAAAGAGCAGATGTCTTTGGACAGCTGCAACATCATTAGTGGAGTAAATTTGGTTTTTTGTGATGCTCTTGCATATTGCCACTACCTCAGGCTAACAGAAAAGGAATCTAATGCACAGCTACCTTTGGGTACTGGTATAAGAGAAGATTTATTTATTTTAGGTAATTACATTTCTGTATGAGCAGGAAAATACTATTTAAGAAGGTCACATATCGAGTAATAGATGCAAACCTCCAATTACTTGTAGCATACCTATGCCCTGGTGCTGTGGAGAGAGAATTTACATACACACACTTGAAAATACGAAGCAATTTTTTTGTTTAGCTCCTCTAATGTGACTTTTTCACCTCATGCCTGCTGAGGAAGGACAATGCCAGTTCCCAGCCCTTGGTGAAAACAGATGAGTGTTGAACTACAGCCAAGAGCTAGTACAGATATTCTGATCTTCCCATAATGAGATCTCCATTGCCAGGTAAACACCACAAGAATTGCTTATTGCCTGACGGAGAGATGCAACCAGTAGTGAAAGGCTAAAATGTCCATGGCCTCTGATCACTTACTAGGCACCCAGAGCTTGAAAGTCTGCAGTGTGTGCAGAGACCAGAGCAGTTCCTGGACCCTGTGGAGAACATCTCTGCACTAAGGGACATTCAGGACAGATAGATTAAGGCATGCAAGTAGTGGTGTTTACCTGCAGGAGTTCTCTATCCAGGCACAGGATGAAGACAAGCTGTCAAGCATATTTATAGCTAAATATTTACAAGTCAAGATGACAGGGAGTGTAAAGAAATGAAATACAGTAAAAACAACAGTCTCCTTCTCCAAGACTGCCCTGCTTCCTCCCTGCCTCAGAAAGAAACAAGTCCAATTTGAAAACATTTAAAACCAGAAACAGGCCTGAAGTAAAACTTTGCATCAGAACACCACATCTATACTAAACATGCCAGCTCAAAAGCAGCCAGATATCAGTCTCTGCATCCAGGTATGCACTTCTCTAAAAATTCAAAATTTGTGTTTGACTTAAAGCAGAGAAATGTTCAGTACAGAACCATGGATCTAAGACCAGGATCCCATCTACTAACTTGGTCCTCGTGCTTTTGGAGACCGAGAAAAAGACCTGAGCCAAGTGGTAACAGAGCAATGGGATCCTCTTCTACTGTGTTCTTTCTCTCCATTTCATCTTTCAAACTTTACCTGGTAAGTCTTGAATTATACAGCAAAAAAGAAATGTTAACACCTAGTTAAACACTACTTATTGTAATTGCATGACAGTAGACCAAGTATCTCCCTTAAAGTCATAATTTATGCTAATACTATTACACTAACTGCTGCCATTCAATATACAAACATGACTTCGGGTATGTGAGATGATTCAAACAGCTTATCGCAGCCTCAGCAACCCTGCAGAGACCCTTCTCAGGCGTTACTTTCTCTATTCTGAATAGCCCAGAGCTGCCAAGCTGAAGGGAACAGTCTCAGCACTGCACTTCCAGAGTAAGTACACACTTGGTAACACTGGTTTTGCTAGAATCGTGTTTTATATATATATATACACTCACACTGTGCTCAGCCAACACATGCATGTGGGTGAAGATATGTGTCCATAAAGTCTGAGATGCTCAGCATTTGAGAAGACCAGCAGACCAGCTCCTTAACACATCATATCCCTGTGCAGTAGAGGGCTCCACCCAGGGCATAGCTCAATTGTATTTTCTAGGCTTAACAGAGCCTGGGCTTGACTCAGGCTTTTTGTAAAATACATGAGCTACATTCATACTATCAACAGAGCTGGACGTCTGTATCCTGGCAGATTCTACATCCAAAATGTTGTAGCTCAGATAATTACAAGACCTAACAATCAGTCCCTCAAAAATTTGAAGTAGTAACCAGGTTTCAAAACAGCTGTGCACATCTAGGAACAACAAGTACTGCTTGTTCCTGAGCCTTCCTGGGAATTACACTTTTAAACACTCTGAGCTCTTCTAAATATTTGTCCTTCAGTGTTTGTGTTGCTAACATAACCCCAAAAAACCCAAGCAAATATACTTTAGTAAAAGATATTTGCATTTAATGATTTAGATGAGCATTATAACTGAGTGTAATGGAAATGTCAATTTTTTCTTTACACTGAACATTCATTCCTATTCTTCAACGAGGCACAAGAGCCTGGATAGTAGACAGACAAAGGAACTGGACTGCAGTGCTTCAAACTCATTTTTCTTGGAAAATACTAAACTCATTAATTAAGCATGGTGGGTTTCTCACCCAGTTTGAGTCAAATCCCTACTCCTAGACTAAGCTGCTCTTTAGTGAATCCGAAGGGTCTCAAATATTTAAGAAACATTTTTGGTAGGATCTAAAAGATAAAATAATGCAAGCTGCCTCAAAATCTAAGTATACTCTCACTTCTCTAAGATACTTTGCAAAAATTTCCACTTTCTACTGTGTCATCAAACAGTGATCTTATTTCTTGATTGACAAATGGGTGGTTTTGCCTGTGTAGATACATATTTCTGCAGCTGAAACGACGTGAAAGTAGTTGTTAAAAATAGTTCTGTCAAAAAATGACTACGTAAGTGTTAATATACATGAGGACAGTCATCAGAAACCTGAGCCAGACACATGCATCAAGGCGAAAGCCTCACAGTTTTCAACTGGCTGCCTTTAGCAGGATTTAAATTGGAAGAACTTTTTTCCTTATCATACAAGATGGAAACTCTCCATGGAAAGAGCTGCTCATAACTGCTCTTCTTTCCAATGCTTGTTGAAGCCTCTCTTTACTAGCCACTAATTCTAAAGAGCCATCATTTTAATAGAAACACATATTTACTCAACTATAGTACTTAGACTTTCATGTCTGAGCATATTTCCTTTTCCTCTTTCTAGTCAATATTTCATTCCAAAACACGCTATTAACAAGAACAGAAAATCTAACAAGCACACAAGTTTTTTGGCTTTAATAATAGATGATATCTATTTCAAAAGATAAAGATATTTCCTTGCTCTGGGATGTGTTCTTTCCTTTCCAGATAAACCACTATTTTACATATTACATTTGCTGCCTTCCAGAAACAGCAGATAACATTGAAGAGATTTAATTAATATGTAGCACAGCATGACCTCAGTGGATAGAACATCTACCCTAAAGGAGCAGAGCTGTAGGAGGTAATTAGAGCGCACCATGACATTTATTACTAACG
>NW_009730169.1:17304-51593 GCF_000703405.1 Apaloderma vittatum | reverse complement strand
CTCTTCCATTGACATTTGCTGTTGACAGGCTGCATATAAAGTTTTCCTCTGCTTGCACTGACTTACAATGATACAGACCTTCCCACATAGGCAAGTGAGAAGCACTTTGTGGTTTACAGTAAGTTACACCAGAAGAGACAGAACAAAAATCTTGGTCTTTTTAGAGCAACTAACTAAACTCCAACCAACGTTCTGGAGCCAATTTTCTTCTTCTCACAATGTATTACGAAGGGCTGCTGGGATGAAATGGATCATTTGAGAAGGGGAGAAATCCCATGTTCTTGCCCCTGTTCTCTTTTGCTGTGTAGATTTGAGGAAAAAAAAAAAGTAACTGTTTGGTGTAAAATCGAGGTTTAAAATAAATCTCAAAATTAGTAAAAACTGGCAAAAAAAGCACATAAGTGAAAAGTAAGCTCCATTGATGTCAGCAGAACTATCTAGAAACACTCCAAGAGCCCTGGTAAAAATCTGACAAATTTTACAAGACATGAAACACTCAATGGTAGAATGAAGTTGGAAGGATTTCTTTTTTAAAAGTCCTTTTCAATTGGGCTGAAGCAGTCTGCATAACTGAGCTAATTTCATTCAAAATATTTCAAAAAATGTATTCCAGTTCCTTCCCTTTCCTTCACTCTCCCAGCACATTAAACCTTCCAATTAAAAAAAAATACCCATAACTGTGCCAAGGGGTAGGGCTGGGACAACCACTGAATGCCGACAGATGTTCTCTCACCCCTCTCCCTCAACAAACAGGAAAGGAAAAGGAATGAAGCAGGCAGACTTATGGATCAGAAAAGAAAAGTAAAACATGTTTAATAAAACAATAATAAAAGAACTAATAATGAAATAATAAAAATAAAAAATATATGCAAATATATATAGATCCGATATTGAACTCGACTACCTCCCCCAGTAGCAAACGTTACTGATGCTGCAGAGCAGGTGGTACCGAGGAAGTCTGAGGCTCAGTGGTAGAAGGGAGCTGGATTCAGGAACTCAGGATCAAAGACAGAAGATCGGACAGAGTTGTCCTTAGACGCTGGTCACAGAAGAAGAGGAAGAGACCTTAACACCCATGATGCCTTAGCGTTGTACCGAATATAATGTATATGGAATGGAATATTTGTGTTGGTCACCTGTTCTGTCTGTTACTCCTCAGAGATGCAACCTTTTACTTCCCTGTGACCCTTCTTACTCGCCAGCACCCCCGCGTGGCACACAAGAATCAGCAGTGACCTTAGTTTCTACAGGAGCCAGTATCAGCAAGAACATTTCTGCATCACAATCCCTGGCAGTAACTACAAACGTCAGACGTTATCACTTCCAGAGGCAGACGCTGTCTGCAAAATCTTGCTGTTAACTTCAGAAAGTGCAGCCTCTTAGAAGAGACTGAGCTGAAAAGTAAAATTACTGAAGAGAATAGGTTCTGTCTAGCTCACACCAGGACAAGCTGTTGGAGGGCAACTCTGTCACTGACGCAGACTGAAAATTGGAATTTGTTACAATGAGTTATCAGGAAAGAAAAGTGAGTACTTGTAACTCTGGAAACAGCGTGGGTCAGGTACATATTCAGAATAACTCAGAAATTACAGGAATTAATCACTACCATGAATAGCATCTCGTGTATACAATGCCAAAGCCTATTCTTGTGAAATCTTCCACAGGCAGGAAGTGGTTTATGTTATTGGCTAATGGGAACATAAAGGAGGCATTATATTCCCTTTAAATTATGTTTTGTCTCAGAATATAATCCACATGCATTTCCAATTTTGTGCATAAAAAAGATTTAGCAGCCTCGTTCCCTCATAATATTTATGCCTATGTGAACATCCTGGATGTTCTGTTCAATTAATTTCCTAGCATCCCACTGATTTCAAAAACACACTAATAGAAAGCAGCAAGGAGTATGCAAACAAGTACATTGTAATTAAAGACTGTTTACTAAAAGTGAAGAAAAGCAAACAATTTCAGATAAAAATCAAGAGAGAGACGTATTTCTGCTTAGGCACTTGCCAGAGCTTTTCACATGATAGGAAATAAAAGTGCATTAGACTCCTTAGCACAGGAGAAACAACTGCTATGATTTGACCAGGGTTTATTGTGCTAATCACACTGACCTCATTAGCATCCTGTGCACCACTCACCCTGAAGTACTCTTCCACTGTTGCTTATCTTACACTAAAATTACAGGCTTTGGGGCTGAGATTCTTCTTGCTTGGGCTGGTTACCCTCCGAGCAGAAAAATAATGGGTATAACCAGCAAGCAATTAAGATTAATTTTACTTTTGATTACAATAAGAGAAAATTAACTACTCTGCCTATAGTGGTATTTTAGAAGGCTTTTATGTATGTTTTCAAAAACACAACATAAAAAATTGGAATCTCGTTTCTTGGTACAGAAAACAGTTGACTGCAACTTACTGTGCTCCTGAAGTGAGTGACTACTCTCAAAGATGTCTAACAGACAGAGAGCTTGTGAGAGCTGGGTGACATGGGAAATTTAGGCAATTGAATTAGAGAAGCTGAATGAGGCTTATTAGCTTGGGCACAATCTTAGTCCAAAACTCATTTGTCTCCAGCCAGGTCAGAAAAAAGGCAGGGAATTCAAGCCAGAGAGCACATGTCCATGTCAACGTGCTTTCCTCATTTCCCCATGAAAAATGGCTATACACGCAGTAATTTCTGTCTTGTACCCAGGCATGGTTAGTCACTTGGCCACAGACAGTTAAAATAGTGCTTTAACAGGCAAAAACAGTTTTGACATGATTTATTTTATACAGTTTTTCATACCAATTTGCACTGAAACATTTTAAAAATAGCCTCTTGCCAATCCAACGTGGTGCTGAGATATGATAGGTTTCAAATGAAAAACTGTGCATTACCAAAGGGTTAAGTGCTACATGGTGCATGGTTACAGAGATATTCTTGACTGTAAAATATTGAAGCACTCCTTGAAGTCATAATCTGGATCACCAAAACCTCAAATACTGCATTCTGAGAATATATATTTGTTTTTCAATGACACAGCTATAGTAGTCAAAACCCAGCAAAGGTATAGATTTTCCTAGGTTTCTTAAAACAGTATGTGAAGAACAGACTTATTGCCCCCCTCCCTCAATCAGATACTACTTTTTAAGGACATTGCTTTACCTGCATGTATGTAATCAGGACACATGACATATTGTGACAACCTCAGGACTGTAAATATTGGTGTCTATGCGTTGAAAGGAGAGTGAGGTTTGTAGGGTTTAGCTCAAAAAAAAGAATCAGAATTGTTTCCTGATACATACCACATCTGGTCTGAAAAAATGGTCACACATGCACCTCCCAGGAGTTTACCTCTGCTTGGCAAAGTATTGTAATAATACTCCAAAAAAAGTGTTGTTAAATACCACATTTGAGGAAAACATTATAAGCCCTTGTAATAAGTCCTTGATAGATTATTTTGCAATTCATTCTTTTAAACATATATTTAAATATAAACACCTCTCCTCCTCAAATTTTAGGTCCTTCATTTTAGATTATGAATACATTTTATGATTCGTATATAAAACTGCTACTGAAAGTAAAGAAAATAGGAAATCCTTTAAGTGTTCCTAAGCTGGATTCTGTTTATAGTCATGTCCTCCAACGCTGTCAGAAAGATCTGCAAAGTTAAAAGACTTACAAAAGCTACATCTCCATGGGAATACTCAAGTATTCCTATGGAATGTCAATGTCAAGTCAGACAAGTCAATCAAGTCAGAGCAGCTGAAGCTCTAAAGACGATATACATAACAGCATGTTAAACCCAAGTGGTTAATATCTTGCTTTCAAAAACAGTGGTAATTCCATGAGCATGAGACTACTGCAGTCATTTCTAATGGAGTCCCTGTGGAAATGTGGATCTAATGCTGAGCACTTTGGAAAAACTGAAAACCTAGTCCTACATCTGCTTCAGTGAAAGTATTTTGAGATTTCGTCTCTATGGTTTGTTACATTAGCCTTAAATAGAACCAGAACATGCACACTCACAACAAGTAATTTGATCAAATTGTAGATTTCACTTCTAAACTAAGCAAACACTGTAGAAGTGAAAGCAAACAAGACATCACTTTTTTCTTTTTCTTAACCAACTCTAAATGGTGAAAGACTACAGCCAAAACAGACTCCACATCTCCAGTTGTTCCCATTCTTTTCTAGCTTTCTCATCGAAGCTCTACAGGACCCTGGATATGCCCCTCCTGGAAATACAAATCTAATGCTTGTTCTGAAAATTCAGAATCAAGTTGATTATAGGTGGCTTGTCACGATTTGTCCTTGTATTAGATTTCAACTAAATTCAATTACACAGTGTTCTCCTTGCTGCCATGAGGTGAATGGCAGGACGAAAATGAATGTACACAAGTGCTGAAACTGATTGATCCCAACACGCAGGCAGGTTGATTAAAGTGTCCAGAAGCAAAATGAGGAATAGTATTAATCTGTAACTACTGGCTGAGTCTTCAATTAAATGCTGTTTTTACCAAATGCCAAGAAACAGTCTGATTCCTGTTGATTTTGCAGCAGTCGAGTGCAGCACCCAAACTCAAGCTTGATGGACTGCAATAAAACTTATTTTTACATCAGTCCATCTGTAGATTTCTTTTCAATGGCTCCTTAGCTGCCCCAAACATTTACTTGGAACAGTTAAACAACGAAAAAGCATGTTAATAAAAGGCAAAGTTGAATGAGACACTGTCATATGAGTTACAGATGAACAGATTGGAGTTCTTCCGGTGACCATTCCATCTTTGCACAGTATTACTCCCTTAATTCCCGTGGTAAAGAGAGGAAGCGTGAAAATACTCAGCCACACGTTCCTGGGTGGTTAGTTGCCTCCGGAAATATTTCCTAGTCTGGAAGCACTGTACCCTGGTAGTATCGAGGCAAGCATTGATTAATGAGAAAAAGAATCGGGTACCTTCTGCATGTTGTGGCAAGGGATCCCATAATCACTCTGAGCCAAAGGCTGGCAATTCAAATGCATTTTGATCTCCAGGCAGATATGCTCAGAATCTGACAGAGTGAAGAAAGGTTGAGGAAAAGTGTCTGAACACATCTTCAAAGGGACAGATATGTAAATTTCTGCTCTGTCAAAAGCAGCATTTTCCATATGTAACCAAGGACTTGGTATGGTTTTAACCCAGGGATGATCCATTCCCAGATGCTATTACAAGCTGTATCAATTTCACCTTGTTAGCTGCACATTTGGTTCATATATTTCCAAAGCAGAGGCCAGATCGCAGCTGTCAGTCTGGAGTTTTAACTATTTTCTCTCGACCATCTGTGGTTTCTTCTGCAGTGCTAACACTACTGTTTCTGGCAGTGTGTTGGCTTCTGAACCTGTGTCCAACTTCAAACTAATAAGTGTCCCTTTACTTTCAGGCTGACAGCTCATTTGTCTTGTCCTGGCACACCATTCTGTTCTCTGAATAACTCTTCAAGTGTAGCGGTATCTTCTCCCTGGACCTACGCATTGCACTAATGGCTGCAAAAGTCACACAGAGCAAGGCCATCTGTGCAGGGCTTGAGCCTTCCCAAGCCACTCCAATACTAGATTTTTCTAGGTTTTTTTGACTTGGCTTAGGTAATTTGCCAGGATCCACTTCCTGCAATTCCCTTCCCTTCTGAAATCTCTGACAAAGCCAGTCTTAACTGCTCATATCTGTGCTGCACCTGCAGAGACAACCTCTTTGGCCAAGTTATCAGAGACTTTTTCAAACCATGAAATGCTTCAGTGGCTCTTTCTCTTTACACGCATTTGGTCTCTGCAGTCAAAGGGTAAAACATAGTTGAGGTGTTCTTCTCTTACCCTATGGACTTTCAGTGAACTGTAGTTTTGGTAAGGTTTTTAAAGCATGCTGTGTTTCCATGCATTGCTTCCACTGCTGCTATCACATGCTGTACAGAAATCACCGAGAGCCAGAGACTCAGAGAGAATTGCTTCAGTACACGGCTTATAAATGCATTGCCCTGCATCACAAAGTGAATTCAGAAAACAAACAAACAAGCAACCCGCTCACAAAAGCTCTTGGGAGAGTTTATAATTGTAAGATACAGTTCAGTTAAAGACACCTTGGGACACAATCTACAGACTAATTCTCAAAATGCACAGAAGTAGCTGTCAACCAGCTTTACCACCTTAGTCCAAAATCTGGAAGCTCAAGCCCCCTATTTCCCAGTAACCAGCCTTTGCAGATCTTTCCAAATCTCATTAGTGCTTTCTAACTGCCTTCTCCTTCCTAACTCCACACATGGAAACTCAGTTCTCAGCTCAGGCTGAGAGATTAACACGGCCAAGGGTTGTGATGGCCCTTGCAAAGCTGCTCTTAAGTGAAGCTCAGAGCCAGGAGAGAGTGGTCAGGCCAGCATCTGATGTCTTCTAAGACCTACTAACAGGCCTTCCCAGAATATGGCGGCAGGACCTCTAAGAAGCTATTATCGTGGATATCCTAACCACCAAGCCCACATACGATCCCTTTCCCAATGCACATGAGAAATAAACCAAACAGTTCTCAGGCACACCGAAGATTTTGACATGTGACTTAGAAGTTCTGGAGAGCTGATGGCCCCTAGACTTGCTTATACCTGAGTGGGAGAAATAAGACTTTTGGATTTAGCTGATGGAAGCAGAGTATTCATTTGGAATAAATTGCAGGGAAAACAGTTTATACCCAACCTCATTGTGATTTCTGTGCACCGTGCACTATTAACACGAGATGCAATAATGTATTCATATCCACAACACTGAAGATACTGTACACATACTAATGACGAAGTAAAACTCTTTTTCACAGTGGACAAAAAAAAAAGCCTACATAAAAAAAAAAAAAAAAATTCCAGACTTGATGAATTTCAAAGAACTGGATCTGAAACAGAACAGGTGTAGATATAGCCCAGTTTCCCACTTTTTCCATCCCATCTCGTGCACCTGTAAGAAAGCATGCTCCTTTCCTGAACTTCCAACTCCACAAGTAAGGAGATCACTCACGAAAGGAAAGAGTCAAGTAAGTACTTATCCACATGTAATACATCCACCGGTTTCCCCACACAGACTAATATGCTCTGCCTGACGAAATGAAACACAGCGTTAACAAAAATAGTGTATGAGTCAAACCACATCATTTATTACAAGCAACACTGAAGATACTTCCTCCCTTTCCCATATATGGCTAGTGTCAAGAAGGGTATGGTCACAAATCTAAGTGTTGCAAGAAGCATGCCACAAAAGCCTTAGGATGAACTCCTGAAGCCACCTTAACCAGTGGCACAGTGCTGCCACCAAGGTCAGTCAGGCCTGTTAGCCATAGCTCTTGATGAAGCAGAAACTGTTTTCTACATCTATCTGAGGTCAGAAGCAAGAAATGGCTACATATGGTGCTGAAGAAATAACTAGTGACTGTGCACTGAACACCCACAGAACAGATGTAAGATGATATTCGATGCAGGAGGCATCAGTTCGGTGCAAATGATGACAGCTGGGGACTTTGTGCATGGTAAGACAGCAGCACATGCAGATCTGGCCTCATGGGAACCAAGGCAACAGGGCACACGCAGAACACTTCTGCTATTCACACTAGATGTAACATGAGGATGCCTCTGTTTGGTTTTGTTTTGTTTGTTTGGGGTTTTTTTACAGTTGAAAGGATTTACTTGGGATCAAGCACAAAATCTCAGATATATGAAAAACTGATGGCCAGTCTTCTGAGAAACTGGTAACAGGTGCCTGACTCTGTTATTCTGGGATGAGGAAGAGAAGCTAGGGCAACCCCCTCTCTCATTAAGATTGGTGCTTGCACTTAAGCCTTTGGGAGAAGCTACCCAAAAAAGCAGTTTGAAATGGCAGTAAAGCTAAACCAGAAGAACATTAAATAGGAGGGTGATATTTTGCTGATGCCGTAAGATCTTTCAGTCCAGTTCACTCCTTTATTTGGCCTTACAGAAGACTTGCCAAATCTCTGGCTTTAAGATGAAGTAGAAAGAAAAGTTTTAACTGTGTAAATCCCATTCTACTACCCTTTACAGCAATGATCGCATGTGAACACATCCTTCACATTTTAACATTCACATCAACTCTGGTTAGACAAAATAATAAATGTGTTAAAATAGTTAGGCAGGTTATTATTTTTTCTTAAAAAAGGATAAATCGAGCCACCAAAATTTTCATTATGGAGTAGATAGGGTTTTGTCAAAATAGCTGGAGAAATGAATTACATTCTGTATTCATTTGCTCTGGAGATATCTAAGATAAATCTTCTCAGGCTTGATTCAGTTTGTGAAAATGATCTTTTGGGAAAAGAAGAAAATTGCAATAGCCTTTTATATCATGAATTATAGGACTCTATAAAAAAAGGAGGACTGGCATTGTTTCCAAATCTGTGACCATATGCAAGAATGAGCGCAATCCTGTGGAAAATACATTTGCACGGTCAATTGTTAGAGACTCATTTGGGCAGAACCAGGGTACTTCCACCCTCTACCATGTCTGCACTCTAACATAGCAAGAGCTTGAAGATAGCAGCAACTGTGATGGCTCTCACAAATCATGAGTAAATAATCACTAAATACAAAGCTCCAGTTGAAATCAGTCTGTTCTGTTTCAACACAGTCCCAAACAAAATACACATAGAGGAAAGTTATAATGTTGGGATCAATGAGATGAAAAGATGATGTACGAGGGAGAATTTATATACTTTGAGTCCAAGGAATTGATCGGCTTTCAAGAGCTGGAGAAAATCAGTTAATAAGTTTAACTTGCTGAACAAATATTTCCAGAGTGGTAGATGTAGAAGAAATATCTGTGGATTAGACAGCCTGTCATATCAATAGGTCAAATGCAGCTATACTCAACAGAAAAGTTTCACCTGGTTGTGAGGCTGATTAAAGTTTTCTGACAGCTAGCATATTAACAGAAAAACAGGGGGTCGATCTCTCTGAATTAAGGTCAGAAGTTTAGCCCAAGTCAAAAGTTTGTCTCCATGTTTTATAATGGAGCTATTGACTTTTCACTTCAAAATGACATTTTCTATTTTTTTGCCTCCAAATCAGACAGCTAAAATTTCATTCAAAATGAAAGAAATTGTTTCACATCTACTGTGAAAATAAAACATCGAACTTGAGGTTGGTGTTAATTCTTTTTGAAATGTGTATTGTTTTGCAAATACTTGATTTTTGCCCCACAAATTCAAGAGGAAAATCTCTTCTATAAAGATTGTTTTTTCAGAGGATAACAATTGCAGTTTTTTATCCAAATATGTCTGTTGGAAACAAATGAGCCCCCCACATCTTTATGAACAATTAAGTTCAGATTTCATCCTGTGAAGGCCTAAGTAAGAAAATAAATAAATAAATAAAATCTCACAGTAGATAGTCTCACTGAATTTTGTACCTCAACACTAAATAATCCACATTTGTTACAAAGAAGTTGCATACATCCACCAGAGCAGTAGTCCAAGGTGGGCACACCATTATATGCTGAATCTAACTAATTACAGTCTAGCAAAAATGTCAAAGGTCAATCACAACATTTCCACATCTATTCAGTTTGACAGAAGAGATAATTTTATAATTTCCAGTTGTAACTCAACCACAGGTACAACATATAAGCCCAAAATAATTTGTCGAGTTTCTGAATGTCTCATGTATAGTATATTTGCTTTGGTTCTTGTGTAACTGATAACAGCTGCATTTTCACACATTAAATTATTTGTTCTTATTGAGAATAGTGTGAAATTCTATTCAGCATTCCTCAGGCATTAGGAAAAAAAATGAAAAAATTATGTACCAAATTATGCAAATTGACATTGCTGATATTTTAAAATATTGCTGGAGGTTTTTGAGATATATTACCAGGATAACCTCTGTACATCAGAAAAACATCGGAGTGCTGGCTATCTCATTTCCATTTTATAGCCTGTGTTACAGACATAGGTACATTATATTTCAGAAATATATAGCAAGAGGACTTACAATTTATCCTCATCTGTAGAATGCGAAGTAGCGTTTTAGAGACTCTGGCTTAGGGCTATTCTGCAGTGCAACTTTGATAAAATTGACAACCTATCTTTTCAGTCAAAGATTTATAGGACACATGACTGCTTCCAATTTGCCATTTCAACCAGAAATGGCATTTCATGTAGAAGTCTCCTAGAGCAGACTTTGGGTGCAAGCATTACTCTTGAGAGCGAAGGGAAATGGCTTTTGCTGACGTAGATTGATTTTTAATGAGGTAAATGTCTCAGTCCCTGCGGCTGGCCAGTGTAGGAGAAGGGTGTCCAGCCCCCTCAGTTAAATAATGAGCAGAGATGCTCAGGGGGAGGTGAGTGGTCTTACTATGAGCAAACAAGAGACCTGCAAGGGCATGATTTCCACTAAATTAAGAATATTTGGTGTCACAGAAAAGGGTACCACTACATTACCTAAACCTTAAGGGCTATAAGAAAAAGATTACTGTCTCCACATCTTGTGCACAGTGACCCTGTTCTTCTGGGGCACACCTCTCCAAGGCTACCTCAGCTCTGCAGCCAAAGCCTCTATATTGCCCTGTGTAAATTACTGACAATGGGAGAACCTGATTGCCTCAAATCCTCTGGCATATTCCCAATACAGCATCCATGCAGGAGCTAACTGAGCACCTGGGTGCAAATGCTGAGTCCTGCCATCCATGCCCAATACAACTGTACCGGCTCAACAAAGGTGTTATGATGATTAATTCATTCATCTTTGCAAAGCACTTTGAAAGATTAAGAGCCACAATTAAAGTGCTTTGGCTTGTACAAAGCTGAGACAACAAAATACTTTTGAAGAAAACAATAACTGATAACTTTTAACATTAGTGCTGCCACTTAGAAAGAATGCACAGACAGTAGTAAATTAATGAACTGTTTTTTAATTAATACTATAGCCTGAAGGGATGGAAAAATGCAATGACATGCTAAAATATTCTGAATCACTTAACAACTGTGGATAGTATCCAGAGGCTATACCTGTCTATAAACGAAGGACGAGGTCTGGTTTTGTACGCTGCTTACCAAGTCTAGGAATGTTTCTAGAAAGTTGCTTATCTTTCAAGGATCCAAACATCAAAGAAAGTTAAATCATAAAGCAGATACTACATATTCTGTCGTGAAACAACTGTAACATAGTGGAAGAATCTGCTCTGCCTAGGGACTGTATCAAAACAATTGATGTAACTTCCGTTCAACATTTTAAACCCTGATCAGTGCACAGCGAAGAAAAAAATAATTTCTTTCATCTAACAGTAACGTGACTCCTGTTCTTTAATTTGTACTTGGAAAGAAAACAGATTTGTTCTCTTCGGGAAGAAAAATTCCCTACAGAGAAAGGGCCCTTGAGTAATTTGTTTTGCTACCAATGCTTTTGCGTTTTGAAGCACAGGCTAGTGTCACAAATCTACAAATGTAGAAGAAATATCTGTGGATTAGACAGCCTGTCATATCAATAGGTCAAATGCAGCTATACTCGCATCTCCCAATTCTCAAGGTAGCCAAATTCAGCCAAGCTTATGTGTGGCTATGACTCAGCATTAGGTAATTTGAAATTTGTCCAAGGTAGTTCTGAAGAAACTTGTTATACCTTCCATTACTCTATAGTGTTGCTTACATTTTAGACTGGATCCTTCACTGCTGTCAACTAAACTAATGTTATGAAAGCAGAAGAAAACTATACGCAGCTACAGCAGCAAGGAATCTAGGAGCAGGTAAGCAGCAGTACATGGAATAAGACAAGTGGCAAAAGTAGCACTTGTCCTCTCTGAAATGCCTACACCACGCTAATGGCATAATACAAACCAATACCCAATTAGAAAAGTAGAGCCTGGAAACCTGCACAGTCACATCTCAACACACTGAAATAGAGCTGAACCACAGGTGAATAACGCTGTCCAAGGTTATAAATATTACCAAATTGATACACATATATTCCATTACTTGAGGTAATATTTTCAAGTAGATGTATATGTGGTTATTAGTTGTTTATAATGCACAAATCATCTACAGAGTATGGGATCCTAACACTACTGATTTTACAGGCCAAATTTATTTTTTACTATATGGCTGTCACATTTATATAGACGTGCAGTGGTCTACAATCCTATATTAGCCAGAGCTGAGGAGCTGGTATTGCTTCTTCGATTAATTAATCAAAGATAAAGATTATATTACTCCAAGTATTGCAGGAGCAGCTACCACACACCTCATTATTGTCTCCAAGTCTTTCTACAGCCTGAACGTTTCTGGCAACGCTGCAAACTTATATAGGTTGCCTATGTTAGCAAGTCCCAGTTTGGTCAGCGCTGGAACACAGACATGGTGTCTACCCCACTCACCTATCCCATAATCAGAATTTCACTCCCAGGAAAGTACTGAAGCCAAACACCTCAACGTGAGCAGTTGCCAGCAAAACACTCTCCTAAGACATTTTCCATCTTCCTCCCCGTTACCTTCCCCATCATCCGCTTGGCTAAACCACAGCCTCTTGGCCTGTGTTTCTGCTTCTCTTCCGCAATAGCGCACACACATTCACAAGCAAAGCAGCAAATCTTGAGCCAGAGTTTCAACTTCCCATTCATTTCCTCCATGCTCTGTTGATTCTACAGGGTTTCGCCATGCAGCAAAGATGCCAATAACTCCAGTGAAACATACAATTCAAAGCTTATTTCAGAACAGCTGCATATCTGTCACATTTTTATTGACTTAACTATCACAGGCTAGTAAAGTTTCATTAGCTACACTTAAAGACATGATTATCATATTATGTGTTTATATTACACAGAAGGAAATCTGGAAAAAAGTTTTGCATCATTTTCACGCATAAATGGCCATTTACACATGAGTATGCAAGTATGCAACATGTATGAAATACAAACTTCCCTAGAATTTCCTCATGATAAGATGTCACAGAGACCATTCCTACCATAAGGGTAAATTTCTTTTCCATTATTAATTATTCCCTGGCTATGTTTGAAAATACCAAGAAGTCATCAGTGACAATAGCTTCTGATCTGGTTACACTAATACCTAGGAAAGTCCTCAGCTGTGCAGGTTTTTGCACTATTCCTGCACTTAATTCAGAAGTAGAGTGAAGTGTCAACATTCAAAATATCCCTTAAAGTATGTATTTGTGCAAAGATTTCATTTCATCAATTAAAACAGAACAACTTTTAAAATATCGTATTATAATTTCTCATCTAAATTTCAAAGCAAAAAAATCAAAAAGCTATCTCTTAATGAGGTAAAAAGCTACTTCACTTTGATTTCTTTTATAAATGGAGTTTGACTGAAGTCTGTATGTTTCACAGAATGTTTTGATCTTGTTGAATAAGCAGTTTCTGTTGGAAAATTGTATTTTCATCATTTCTATGCAGCTTGGAGAAATTGGTATTGCTCTATTAACTTCAGTGCTTTACAGAAGTCAGGACCTAGCTTGTAACGGCAGCAATCTTTGTCAGTATCTCACGAACACATTTAAAGAGAAAAGGTATTGCACAATGACAGAGCACACACTTTGGAAAGAATAAGAATAGTAGATGTGCAGTAAATTACTTTATATTAATAAGCTTTGTTTCAATGTCCTTCTTGCCAAGCAGAGAAGAAGATGAGCCTTAGCAAAGAAGCATTCCAATATACGCTCACAAATGGCCACTGTGCTATTCTCTTTACGAAACAGGCTTAAAAATACTACCTAAAGTCAGTTAGAGGGATCAAGCAGGGTCAGAGCAAGCCAAGCTACAGCTGCTTGAGAGTAAAAAAGCTGTACTTCTATACATGAGGGCTAACAGTGAGTCTTATCAAACACTAAACAGTTGGGACAAAAACCTAGAAATTTTGTTCGTGTTTAGCCTGCATGTATGCTGCAGCAAGTATATGCATATTTTATATGTATATATATTCAATAAATATATATTAAAAATCATATGCATGCACCAAGGGCATCTTCAATTAAAAAAAAAAACCACACCCAGTAACTTGCTGGTGTCCTGAAATGACTCATTCCACTGCAGCCCCTCAGCAGGGATTTATCAAAAGGTCTTGGAAAGTCTCCTCTCAGAACAGCACATCTTTAGTGTACATTATGATCCTTTGTATTCAGCTACCTGTCTGCATATATCTTTTTTCTTATTCTTGGATCAAAAGAAAGATTTTTATTCTTTCTCTATGTACATGTAGGTACAATAAATGTTCTCTTGCTTCAGTATCATTAGGAAAAGCAATAATCAACAGCTCTGTCAGTCGTATTTAAGAGCTAAGAGCAAGTCTGAGCTGCTTCAGTAGAACTTTTATTTTGATGGGTTGAAAACGAATTGGCTGTCAATTATTAGGAACCATTACTATGGAAGCGTAAGCTCTGATACACATGTATGTGAAATACGTAACAATAAATATTAAAAAAATCAAAACCTGTGAAACTCATTTGTAACTAGGTTGTACAATTTCAAATAGGCTTAACATTCATCTAAATAGAAGCATGTAATCCCATTCTTAGAGTCAGATGTTTTCATGCTTATTCACAGACAGGGTTTGTTCTAAGACAGTTTCATTAAAAAAGTGTGAGTGACATAACAGTAAGAAAAAAAAAAATCTACAACTAGGGATCATACTGAGCTAGCAGGGACGTAATCCACATTGTAAAACAGCATTTGAGTCCAAATTTTTCCTGAAAAATTGGTCATACTAGATGGAGAAATATAAGCAGAGAAGCTAAACAAAATCCAGGAAGGGAACACTATAAATAAGCAAAGAAAACAGCACCTACCAACAAGTTTAGGGTATAAACTAAAAGTAAAGGCCTTGAGGGGAAATATAACAGTATTAAATGTAAAACATGCCAAGAGGATGGGAAAATCTGTCCTTCATGTCCTTAAAGACACAGACAAGTCACGGGAGTAAGCTGCAGCAGTACAGTTTCAGGATAGATATAAGAAGAAATTTCTGCACGATGTTTTCCAAAAAGCTGCCTGAGAGAATGTGAATAGTCCTCACAACTGGAGGCCTTGAACAGAAAGATAGATAAACATCCTTGAGCACGAGGGGCAAACAGAAGATCCCAGATCTCTTCAGGAACAGGTGATTTCTCTGCCCCAAACCTCACAGCTCTCTGAACCACAGCTGATCCTGCTGACCTCACTGCAAGCAGTCTACCAAACCCTGGAAACCTCTCCAACAGCATGCAAAGATGTGACAGATGTTCCAATAATTATGGGGCTGTTGGTCACCAAGTGTAAAGAGGAGGATCTTTGCTGCCAAGTATGTGCAAGGGAGTCAAGTCCTACATGAAAGCCATTTATATAGGACCAGTTTATACACCTTTACTCCAAGAGACTGATTACTTGGGTTTGGAATGAAATTCAACTTCACAGTGATCAAAACCAAACATGGTTGGGTTACATGAGACAAGACACTGTCTAGTAAAGACTGTCAAAAATTCAAAGGCTGCATTGACACCAAACTAACACAGTAATAATAAAATTTGATTTAGAGCAGATTACAGGATATTCCAGTAACATAAAATATCTTTGAAAAACACCAACATTGTATTGACAAGGCAGATATTTGAGCAAAGTGCCCATAAGACTACAAGTCACACTCCCTCGACATGAGAAATTCCCCAGAGTTCAATAAGACTGCTTATCAAGGAAAATAAGCATGGTCTTCCTCATGGACAAAAAAAAAATAATTCTTTATTGTTTTATTTGTTTTAGTTGTTTTCCCCAGTTACAACCTTCCCTAGGAATTACTGTGGGGACTGAATCTTTCACATGTACTGTCTACCTAAAAGTAATTTTCCCTCTTTTTGAATTGGAAGGAAACCTGCTTATTTTTACCAAGTTACTATTGAGAAAGAACCCACAGCTCCCTGCATCAGGTAATTAGTTATTTGTGATTCTGAACTCTAATTAAGAAAAAACCCAACAAAATCAACCAATGGCCACACTTCTTTTGCTTAGGCTGTTTCAGCGACTGAGAAATTTTAACCCCTGAGAAAGAAATTATTTCACTTAATAGCTAAGAAAGCAAAAATTTTGTGATGTTACTACATACATAGAATGTGCTTAGTTTGTAAAGTGTAATGTAATTGCTTCATAATGGCTAACACAACCTGGGCAAGTGGCTTCCGTAGTGCTAACGATGTCTCTGTAAAATACAAACCTCAGCAAGCGAGATGTATAGGTCCTTGCCTTCGTAACAGAGATTTACCTTAATGGAAGTGAAAGTACACAAAAGAAGGAAACAAAACAAAGTGAACAGCTATGTCTTTAACATGATCATACTAATGGAGAGACAAATGCTGACAAAGATTACACCTTATGGTTCAATAGGAAATGTATTCTCTAGAATATTATATTATGAAGCTTTATTATAGATGAGTTACTGTGATTCATTTCTCTCAAGTAATTAAATTTCTGTTGACACAAAAATCTCATAACTCAAGAGGTTCAGCTATCCCTTGAGTTACTTTCAATAGAAAATGAAATTACGGTATGTTTGATATAGACAAAGTGAACAGACAAGGCTCATAAAAGTAAGCTAATAAAAAAATTCTGTGCCATAGACCACTCACACACTCAGCTACTGCTGTAGCCACTTGATTATTCTAATGTCCTTCCTTTTATAGTTCATACCTGCATTAATTTATGGACCATTGCACCAAAATGCCAACTGTATCAAATGTAAAATTTTATAGTGGAATAAGAAAGCAAGATTGCAATTCACCGCTTCAGGCTAAAACAGAGGTGCTATGTCACCTGCTCTTCAAGGTAAGATCAGAAATTGAGAATAAACAAGCATTGTGGTTTTAAAACTACCTTTACTGGTTCAATGGTTATTGTCTAACACCTACATTACAACATGTTTCCTCAAAAAATCCAGCCTGCTGAAGTGCAGTTAAGGTCATAGGTATCTACTAAACTGTACAGAAAATCAAAGCAAATCACAAGTGCTAGTATCCACCCTGTTGTGCCCTCCCTCATAGGAAGAAGGACCTTACTCCACATGTTTCTCACCAAAAATAAAGGTCACCTGTGCAAAAAGACAGGCACAGCATCCCTGCCCCATCCCAAGGGAAGACAGAGCAGCAGCTCCACAATTCTTAGAAGAATTTCCTCACTAAAGAGACACAGCTCCTGCCACCCCCAGCTGCCCCTCTTGCCAATCAGCTCTAGGAAGAAGAATTTTTCTTTTTCAGTAAGCTTTCATGATGATCTCCATGTTTCTTTCTGATGTTTGTCTTTAAAAGAGCACAGCACAGGATGTTAACTTGGCATTCACAAAACTGCAGATCCGATTTAGGAAGCTATGCACAACCTCCTAATTTAACTGTGAACAGTTAACACCGAGATCAACTTGTCTGACAATCCCCCTCTTCAACTGCATGATCAAAGCCCACTAATAATGGAAACTTCACTTTTAACTTCAGTGGATCTGCAGCCACGTTGCAATTACATTAGCTTAGCACATCAAACTAAAACTTCCAGAGCTGGCTGTCTGCAACAGCCAGTTCAAATGCTAAAATTCAATACAACTTTGCTGCAAGATGTTACCCTCTCTTTTTATTTGCTTCATCTAGGCACTATTATTTCCCTTTTACAAGAGGGGAAAAAAAAAGAGAGAAAAAGAGAAACAAGACCACAACTATGCTAACAAGTAGCTTAGGGAAAATCGTTTAAAAAACACCTCCAGATATTCTGTGTTCTGGTCACCACTTCATGGGCAGATTCCTACCCGGTATAAACCACGATTAAAGTCAGGTCAGGGCTTCTAATATACACATTTAAATTGTTGCCAACTGAACTCTAGATTGAACTGATAGTTCAAAAACTTCCTGAGTTCTTTAACTATCAGAGGTCGAACCTTAAAAATCATGGTATGTTACGGTCACAATATGACCCCTAAGTTTAGCAGTATTTTCAAAGGTGGTTAGTTCCCACCATTCTGGCCTCAGAATACTGCTTCAAAAGACACAACAATTCTCTTCCAAGCTGTCTCATGTGCCCTCACTTCACACACAAGTTTGCAAGTTTAGGTTCCTGCTATCTATACATTACAGGATCCTCTAAAGCATCATGCAAAATTTGGAAAAAAAAAAATCTCTTGGCAATCAGAAAAGAACAATTTTAAATCACTCCACCCAAAAGTAAGAGTAGCTAAATCCACAGTTAATATAAATCCACAGCAGCAGGAACAAATCTGATTTACCCTAGCTGACTAATAGTTTCATATGTTTATTTTCTTTATGAAAAAAAATTACATAGCAGTACTGCATAACTAATAGGTTCTTCTAGCTTGATTTGTTCCCTAATTAGTTCTTAAACTTACATAGTTCCTAGTTCCAAATGTCTTTGTGTCTCCACTCTGCATCCTTAAATTACATTTAAGCTGAAGATGTGCCTTAATCCAAATCCTTCAAGTTGAACACTCCAATTCAAAAAAAAAAAAAAAGAAAATTTGATTCATCTCTGGCTTTTTCAAAAAGCTCTCCTTTAATACTAAAAAACCACAATCCTCAAAACACTTTTTAAAAAACAAGCTCGATTTTGAGTTTCAGACAGGAGAACTTTGTATGTTTATAGACTCAGCTTCCTAAAAAGTGTTCCAAAGACAGCAACAAAATTAAAAAAACATGTCTTAAATCTTAAAGTGTCTCCCTAAAATTATATGGGCTTTTGGGAAATACTAGTACCTAACAATGAGAAGCCAAACAAAAATACAGTATCAAATGGGCAATTAAATAACGTCTATCCAGTATGCCGTGCTTTCTCAGTCCAGACCTCATGTCTGAGCATAGACTGTGTCCCTTGGCTTAAGGTATTACCACAGCTAACTACAGACCAGGGAGATTCCTCCTGGCTGTTCTCATGAGATGGGACAAGACTACGAGATGCTCAGGATCCAAGAGAGCGTGCCCATTAGATAAGATGTCTTCTGAGATCCTAAACAGTTAATGAGAGCTGATACTCAAAATAGAGCCCTTGGTACTTGGATGTTTCTTGTTGTGCCCTGACACTGTGGCAGGAATCCCACAGACTCACAGAGGAACAGACAGGCCTGAGGAAAAGGAAATTCATCCTACTCACAGTGGGAAGAGAACAAGGGAGTAAATGCTACATGCAACACTGTTTAAACATCATCAGCATTCATGTGCAAGAAAGAAACTAAACCAAAGTAGCTTATCTGATGGGATATGCATTTTGCCTGCTAGACTATGGATCTGCCCACTCCCTTTGTGCATTGAAAGGCTTGGGGAGGAACTCAAACAAATATTGTCTTTAACTAGGCAATTTAGAATCTTGATATGGAGTAATTTAATGAGGGAAACAGTTCCAACCCCAATTCCACCAGAACAAACAGCTTCAGACAAATCACTGATGTACATTAATGACTGCTTTCTCTTGCTTATGCAAAATATTCCCAATAGCCAAATGAAATTTAAAGAAAACTAAACAGTATGCCTCTTTAACCCTTCAAACAAAGACATATATATTAAAAGAAAATCAACTTGCTCTTGCACAGTACATTTCACCCCACCCTTCCTCAGTATCTGTCAGTCTCAAAAGAAGCATTGTCACCTAAACAGCCAGAGGCCACAACTTTTCTCATGTTTGAACATCCCTTTGCTGGTAGGAACCTGAAGACAGCATTTATTGACACCTCTGGCAGAAAGCTGTTTGTTCTGAGCTTTTTCTGGATCATCTATTTTCAGAAGAGTTCAAGCCCCTTTAACATCTTTTTGATGAAGTCTTTAAGGAACCTATGAGTCTTAGATATAACCTCTCTTCAGGGGAGAGTGCCAAGAGCTGTCTCAGCTGATGCATTATTTGTACCCTATTGCTCCTACTGAGCAGAGAGCCAATTTCTTTCCCCATGGCATTCCCCACCTCCTCCCTGTATGTATTAAATATCTACATTCACCCCACTGAAGGTTCCAATCCTGTTCCCTGCATCAAATTTAAGAACTGAGGAGTCCTCAAGCAGACTTTGGTCCTTTTCTTTCCCCCTGACCCTACGTGTCCTTAGCAAACCAAAGGTTTGTATGCAAAGCCTGCTGAATCAAACAACCTGCAATCCATATCACTCAGTTTGCCCTGCTGGATAGAAGAAAAGTAAGTGAAAATCCCACCCTTGGTAAGAAACAGAAGTCAGAGCAGGAGAAAAACAAAGAAGCTCAGCTCAGTCTCAAAACACATTCAGATGTTCAGTCTCAAAATGCACTCAATCCCCGAAAAAGGAAAAGACCCATTGCTCAGTGTGAAGAAGTTTCCTTAAAAAACGAGTTTCTTGTGGCTTTGATTTTCGTCTCTCAATGAGGTGTACACAAATTTCTTTCCTAAAGCGCTAGCATCATTGCACAGAATCCATGGCAGAAACAGGTGAGCACTGTTTTCAGCAAGTTATTGCACATTACCACAGCTGACTTCAACAATAACTTCTAAATGAAATGTAGATAAGCCCTCTTAATTCCAATTAGCCTTTATTTTAAAGCTTAATTACAGTAGTACAAGACTGTCATGGAATGATAATTGCAATTTATTTAAACATCAATAAGTAAACATTTGATTTTATTTTCCTACTGTGAAATGTATCTAATCTAATGGGCTGATAATTCCATTTAATTATGTGCAAAGAAACTGGGTAATTTCTGTCAGGTATCATAAAATGGCAATGGCTGCTTTATCACAAGATATTAACATTTTCCAAAAACAACTGTTCTTTTTATGAATCAGCAGTTCCACTCAGCTTTATTTAGTTCTCAGTAAAAGGAAAAAAAAAAAAAAAAGTTGGAATCTTGCGCAGAGAACAAGGCCTCCTTAAGTTAAACTGTAGCAAAACTGATCTTACATCACTCAGACTTCAGGTGAAGTGTAGCAACTGCCATAGGGTTGTGAAAGTCTCACCTTGAGACTTAAAATACCTACTTGGCATTAATAGCCAAGTCCTTCAAGCCACATCTGTTTACATTACCTAAAATCTGACCTGCATCTAGTTATGGCCTTTGTCCCGAATCTGGCAGATAGTGATCTCAAATATACTGTTGCAAATCCGGAGCTGCTCACTAATAAACCTGAAGTTGCATTTTAAAAACATTCCCAAGATAAGGATAATTCTAAACATGCCTTGTTTTTCAAATATCAAGATTGTATACCAGCACTACAGTACTGATTTTCAAAATAAAATAAAAGAATCCATAGCAAATTTGCCTGCTTCTTATATCCAGGTGCTAAGGACAAAAGGCTTAGTTCAAGACTTCAGGACAGCAACAAAAGTAACAAAACAGTTGGATCAAGCCCTTGGGCACTTTTAATTTTATTTCCACCCCAGAAAAAAATTAATAAGAGATACTTTGCCTGTATCCCACCTACCAGATGGTGGTTCTTCTTTTGCAAACACCCCTGGGTCTATTTCAGGATATGAAATTAAGACTTTTTAATTGGGAAAAAGTAGAAAAGTGGAAGACATGATAGCAAGGATATTGAAATTAAGAATTCATATAAAGAATATGAAAACTTGGTTGTTCATCCAAAACTTTCCCTGCAAATCTCAGAAGAATTTTAATAGATCCAAGCCCACACATCCAGAACCTCTACATTTGAGGCAGTTACACATAATATCCTATAACACAGAATCACACCAAATCATCTTTCCCAGTCTTCCCAGAGCTGCACAATGTAGAACCTGACTGCTAAGAGGGGTTTGGCTTCTTTTAACACCAAAGAAACTATCTACTTGGAAAAGAAACTCTAGTGATCCAGGATAATACTCGCTCTGCTCTTTACCACTACTGCCACAGATCAAACTGAAATCAGTTCAACTTCTTCCTTCCATGGTAGAAGGAAAACAAATCAAATCAGATGTTGGGGAAAAAAAAAATAAAATCTTTTCATCTTGCAAGAACAGACTTCCTTTCCCTTCTCTGTGCTCAGACTTCCTCACTCACCTTTCAAAATGCAGCATCAGCAGGATAACTACTCAGTTACATTCCTCAGGCCTTCAAACTACTCAATTCCATTACCCAGGCCTTCCCAAAAGGAATGCATGTTTTGTAAAGGGATACAAGCATTTCTGATAACTCCTTCTGTGATGGTGACCTGGCCGCACTGACTTACAGAATCTAATGTTGGTCTGTGGCCAACCAGACACCATTACAGCAGTTTTTGCTTTCCCAGAGGAGCTTTCTGTGATGTGATTGCATCCAGGATCCACCTATCAGTCAGAGATGACCTACACAACACTATATCCATCTTCTTTCAGTATCAACCACTTGCTGCTCTTCAGCCCAGAAGCATGAAGTGGGTGAGAACCCGTTCCAAGTGTTCTGCTCAGATAAAAGACAACCAACTTTGAGATGTGTGCAAGTAGCTCAGAGCAGCATTTGCATGCTAACTAACATCAGTTCCACTTCACTAGCCTGCATCATGATGAGAAAGTTGAAGTATCTGAACATTTTACAGACAGAAAAACCAATTTGTAATGCTCCCATTACAAGAACCTTCATTTTATCAGAACAGAATTTTTCTTGTCTCTGCAGTTAATGTTTGCCAATGATTCAAGAAAGTGCTATGTCCTGCCTCATCAGAGTGAATATTGTTTGACCCAGGATATTAATGACAAGAGAAGGGAAAAGTAGTGGACAGGAGATTCCTGCCCTCAAAATATGGTGTTATTTTTATTAATAAACACAAGTCTCTGCTGTTCTCATGTGGATTACACTGGCAATGGTCTAGCAATATAACTGTCGCAGAGTTGAGCTGGTAATTTTCAGATTTGTTCTGCATCAGTAATAATTTTGACTGTACTGAACAGGAGAAAACATGAGAAAGGGGAAAATAACATACAGAAAGAACTGTAATTTTATTATTGCTGCATCTAAACCCGTTAAGTTTACAGCAGTACTGAATACAGAGGCCTCTGCATACCAATTATCCTGATATCTAGGTCACAACATGCTTCAACGTGATTTCTAATCAACAAGCACAAATTACCATTCCAATAAAACATTTCATAAGAATGACAACAGTGAACTTAACTAACCTTTACCAATGTGGTAAGTACTAAAAAGATGAAATCTGTGTATTTAAGTTGTCCACAAGTCACGTTAACATGAGAAGTCATTCCTCACATCTGCCAATCTCACAATTTCATTCAGTTGCAGCTCTTTGGCTTCGTGAGGCTTTTGATTGCCATGCAGATGGAGAGAAAGTTCAGGTGAGCAAGCTATTTGAATTCGATACATTTCTATAACAGGTGGAGTAACTGCACTGAAACAAATAGTTTTGCACCAAGCAAGAGCACACTCTTACCTTCTACTCATAACATGCTGATAAGAATTTAAAAAGAAAAACCCACAAAAAACCTCAATACTTTTTTTTTTTTTTTTTACTGACGCAGCAGAACAGATCTTTGTGTGGTCTATATTAGGTCCAGTTATATCAATATTTTTTTCAGATTGGTTTTCCCCTATAAAATCAGAAGGGGTATTTAATCCTGTTCTCTTCCAAGTGAGCTGGTTATGGATTGTTTGACTGACTCAGACAGATTTTTTAACTGTGTCATGGATGCACACTCTCTCCCTTTTCTTCTCCCCCTCCCCGTCTCTTTTATTTCTAAAGACAGTCCTACTATGAGGCATATTCCTTTCCCTTTGAGAGGCCTAGAGTTTCCACCAATGTCTTGAGTCACAGTACGGCTGATTTTACATTATAATCTCCATAAATTAGAGATGTTATAATCAAGTACAAAAATGGCATGCATTATTTGGTATGCCTGTGAAATTAGCATAAATGAATCATTTAATTTACTTAGCTTCACCATATCTCTGCAAATTTTAAAAAGGCATCAGCTAGTCTGCTCATCCATATCTTGTTTATGAGCCTATCTTTATGGCTTAGAGTCACGTACAGTCAATGGCATCAGGTACTATAAACAGTACCAGTTAAGAAAAATGCATCCCCTTCATTAGAATAATTAACATGCTCAAAGTCAGCAATTAACTCCCAGAATGGTCCAACTTGGACTAGGTATAAATACAGCTAAAAAACCCCAACATACTAAGACAAAAATAATATTCTCCAATACTAGAGTCGTGGAATTGGTGCCTTGATAACAAAATTAAAGGGAGAAGTCCTTCCTCTGTTGAAGGTGGCAGAAAATGGATTTGGACATTACTCAAAACACCTATACAATATTAATAAGCACCAGTCAAAGAAACATGCAGACAGAACTACTGTAGGGAGGCAGAAAGATTCAGAGAACAGATGGAGTAAGACATCAAATAACTGCATTTTAGCTAATTTTTCCCCACTCAAGGAAGCAGCTTTTCCCAGTTCTCCCGTCTCTTTTCACACACACGTGTGATACGATTTCATTTTAGGCAAGGAAAAAGTAAGATGTGTCCCCTATTTCCCCTGAAATCACCCTAAAATAAAACATACACAAAAGCCAGGGTCCTGGTTTTTTTCCAATGCAGATTCTGCACAGCTATCAGTAACTCCACAAGCAATTAAAAAAAAAAAAATATGGTGGCGAATCCAATCTTTGCTCCATTTATTTCCCATACATTAAACACACTCAGTCATAACTCTGCTCTCAACCAATTAACTGATAAACCACAGCAAGAAACTTTCCTTCATTCCCAACACTTTGACATTTCCACCCCCGCTAGGTAGTGAAAACTAAGCTGTGAAACTTCTGCAAAAAACCTTCACCCCAGCAACTTGGTAATTTACCCTCTGTTTCACAAGACATCTAAAACAATAAGTGGAGCCTGAAAACTTAACCCAACACCCCACCTTTGTGACTATACAGGGAGGTGGCACCAGGTGATAGCCCTGCAGCACATTTAATGTTGCTTTTGCACCAAGACTGATGCAGAAGAGCTTTGCATCCTCAGGGATCAAATAACTGTCAATGCAAAATGGTATTCAGGAGAGTTCAGGGAGCACCTACTTCTCTGGAGCAGGTCCAAAGGTGAGCAACGAGGCTGGGGAAGGGACTAGGGGGAAAGTCCTATGATGAGAGGCTGAGGGAGCTGGAGGTGTTTAGCCTGAAGGAGATGCAGGGGAGACTTTATCACTCTCTACAACTGCCTGAAGAGAAGTTGCAGTCAGGTGGGGGTCAGGCTCTTCTCCCGGACAATTAGTGACAGGACGAGAGGACACGGCCTGAAATCGCATCAGGGGAGGTTTAGATTGGATCTCAGGAAGCACTTCCTCACGGAGAGGGTGCTCAGGCACTGGGATGCACTGCCCAGGGAAGTGGTGGAGTCCCTGCCCCTGCAGGTGTTTAAGGAGAGGCTGGATGTGGCACTCAGTGCCATGGTCTGGCCGAGGGGGTGGTGTTGGGTCATAGGCTGGACTTGATGATCTCAGAGGTCTTTTCCAACCTCAACAATTCTGTGATTCTGCGATAGTGTTGCTTACTTAATGTTTTGCCTCCACTGACAACTTCTTCCAACTGTAATTCTCAAATTAGCCCTAGTTCACTTCAGTGTACATTGAGTTGAAGCCCAGCAAGACTTTGAGGCAAGGAAATGCTGTATTTATAATATAAATGCCATAATTAGCATTTTGGTGGGCTTCAGAGCACCTGAGCAGCTCTTGAAAATGACAACCCACAAAATTGAGAACTAGAGAGTACTCCAAGGAGCTAATCAAAGGCATCTACATGTTTCAGATCCCCAGACAGATAGCGCTATCCAGAGAGCAGTTCACAGCACTCAAGAAAAGCTTGCCAGGGTACCCCAAATTCCCCTCCAAGCCCCCCTGACAACAAGCCAGGCTCTGGGACAAAGCTCAGGCAGCTCTTCCTTCAGGCTCCCAAGTTTGATGGTGCAGATACAGTTCTCCCTCTTCACCCTTTGCAAAGAAAGTGTTATGGAATGCCGAGCTGAGACAAATACGGTCTTCCTGTGGAGTTTCATGTTTAAACGTCTCTCCTTGAAACTTTCTCTGCAGATACTGCTCCTTATGTCACTTAGTAGCACAGGCCAGATGCATTTTGAAGGGCTCCAGGATCCATCCCTTCTCTTATTTATCTACTAGGGGTAAAACTGACGATCAGGGCGGCTTTACCCTGCTCAGCACATACAGAGTCTTGGATCAGCAGAAGTGGCTGCCTTTATTCCTACAATGCATGCTATCTCCCCATCACCCATCCAGTGCCATATTAAATTATTCATGAATGAAATAACAGTTTTCAGCATTAATAATTTACTGCTACACCAAGGGGGATGTGTAAGGTAAAATGTAACTGATATGGGAGTTTGAGTTTTGGCAGCTTTTATAATACTCATTCATCTAGTATTTTCTATCATTAATCCTTGTGCTTTGCTGACTAGAACATTTGCTCAATGACAGGCATATTTCCCCACTGACATGGATCTGGTACATAGGTTCAGTACCTGCAAACACGAAGCATATTTTTGTTTGTGGGATTTAATTTATTAAAGTGCTGACATGAGATTTTGCAAAGTGTTACTCTCAGGAGGAGTCACATGGACCTAAGTAGGTCTGCTTGCTGAAAAAGGGCCAGCTGACATCAGTACAGGCTAGTGAGGACAGGTCCTGGGTATGCATGTCATAATAATGCAATTAATAATAATTAATAATTTATTATCCATCTTCACAGACAGTCCCTCTCTCTTTCTTGTCAGAAAAATGATACAACACTTTCACTTTGTGGAGATCTGAACTAATTATATTTACTGAGAACCTCATCAGAAAGCTCTGATTCGCCAATAAGTAGGCACTGGAGCGATGCAGGTGTGGGGAATTGTCCTGGACAGGCACCAGGCACAGCGGTGTTCACTGCACTCCTCCATTAAGGTAACAGTACATTTGGCATTTCCTTGATCTGATCCCCCCTAGTCGTAGAATCATAGACTGGCCTAGGCTGGAAGGGACCTTAGAGATCACCAGTCCAACCTCCCTGTCATGGGCAGGGACATCTCTCAACTAGATCAGGCTACTCAAGGCTCCGTCCAACTTGGCCTTGAACACCTCCAGGGAGGGGGCAGCTACAGCCTCTCTGGGCAATTTATTCTGGAGTCTTGCCACCCTTGTAACGAAGAATTTCTTTCTAACGTACAAGTCATTCATGAGATAAAAGTAACAGGATCATGAGCAACGTATGTCTAAGTAAATTCTTGAAGACCATGGAATTCAAGTGCTTGTTCCAAAATTAAGCCATAAATTCACGAATAAAAAGTTCCCATCCTTGCTAGTTCTTCCACATAAGAAGGAAAGCTTTATGAAAAACGCACTCATAAACTTAAGCTGCTGCCTCACCCAAGCATCAATGCATAACAGGTTGTGAAACATGCAATTTCCTCTACCTGTAACTCATCACCACACTAAAAAAAAAATAAAGCTCGAGCTCCGCCTGTACTTCCCAACAGTAACTCACACTGTCCAGACTGAGTTCAGTGAAGTACAGAAGACAGAATTTCCAATGAATCTATGGCACTGTGTCTGCCTGCAATTATGCGTTAGAGGTTGGATTTGCAGATCAACAGAGACACAAAATTTCATCTAACAAGGCATCTAACTCAGAAGAAATGTCAGAGCTGAATTGAACTTTAAGGGAAGTTTTGTATTCCAATAAATTTTTCTCCACAAGAGACAAAAAAATTACTACAATAAAATCTTATTTTTTTTCTAACAGTGATTTTTAAAGTCATAGTTGGTTAAACACCGGAACAAATAATTGCTTTGCTCAGAGAACATTCACGTACTCTGAAAACTCTTAAAAGTTTTTGAGTAAAAAAACCTCCAAACAAAAAATTATCAAACTTGTTTCAAAATGAACTCCCACACAAATGACATTTAAATGTCTTGTTAAATTTTCAATTGCTAAGAAGCAGGACAAACTATTTCCACCAAAATTCAATGCCATAGTGATTAGTCTATTTAATTTACCAAGTGAAGACCTAAGTTTCAGAACACATTTGAAAACCAGGTTCATAGTTATTGGATCACTACTTTCTGGTAGCAGTCATTTTATTTGGAAAATGTTAAATAATAAGCTGAAGACATGTGTTTTCTATTGAGATCTGGGCAAAGTTCTAACAAGTTTTATTAACTTGGCATACTGAGCCCTCACACAGACATACAATGTGACAGAAAACATGCCATGGTTTTCATTCATTTTCTTGCATTCGCAAGGATTTGGCTGAGTTTTCCTACAAAAACAGTTTTCAACCTCCAGGTTGCTCCAGACTCATTCTTGGATGAAAATTCACAAGTTTACTCATCTCCCTACCCCTGCTGGCTCATTTTACTGAGTCCTCTGCAACAGACCACATTCTTCAAAAGCAGAAGACGGAATTAAGAGCCAGAAGCTATTTGCTCTCCAAGACACTTGCCCACCAGTGCTGGCTTTTCCAGCTCCCTTTTGCATCTTGTTGGTCAAGTTGTTGCTTCAGTTCCTTCACCATGAGAGCTTGCTGGCTGAGGACCTGTCCCTTACGATACACTTGCACAATCGATAGTGTAATAGGGCCTTGATATTGATTAGAGCTGCCAGATGCTAGGCTTAAGTACATCTTAACAGCAATAATCAGAACAAGTAAGAAATGCTACATGAGGTTTCCAGTGCAGGGAAGGCGTTCTCTGTACGATGCAGTGTGTCAGCATCAGTGCAGTACCCAATAGCACTTAGAGGCACAAAAGGAACACATTCATTAAGGAGATCCCACTTGATGCAGTTGCTCTTTTTACTGTAATCATAATCTAATGATATTGAGGCTTTTAGAGCACATTACCGGGAAGACCAATAAGGACAAATAACACTGTTCCACTGAGAGTTCTGACTCTCAGTAGAAAATTGCTGCTGTTTCACAACAAAACCGCAAGCACTAATAACACAGTTGGCTCAATCGCACTTGCCTTGCTGCACTACTACTGCAGAGTCTTCCTCCCTTGGGTGGTGGCTGGGTAGCTGCTTGCTGAACTTCACTTAACATCACTGCAGGTTTCCCCAGTGGTACAGCCAGACAGACATTTTGCAGAATAAATACACACTTATACTTACACATATGTTACAGGGGGCCGACTTTTATAGAGCCTGTGATACATGCAGTTTACAAAATAATGCATTTTTTTCTGCAGACTTTGTCCCAGGGATGGAAAGCTGATGTACTTATTGCTTAACACACATAAACAACAAACCAATACCCTATGTGAAGGAATGTTCTCTCAGCTAAGACCTAAGTGATGAAACAGAGACCTGCACCCAATTCAGTCATACACTTAAGCTTGACAATATCAGCACTTACCAGCTCCAATTCACTCTTTGACTGCCATATTAAATCAAGTTGAAAATTGCTTCCTAACCCCAACATGCTGATACAATCTTAATGTTAGAGATAGGCTGTTCCCCTCTGGTTCTAGCTAAACCATTCCCATTTCAAGGTTTCTCAAGGCTTGAGATTCAGTCTTTTGTTCAATGCATAAGAAGCATGACCAAAGTAAAATATTAACTCATATTTGCACTAAGGCCTTGCTATGATATTCTCAGTCGTGATATGCTGCCCCTAAGATGTATCTTTCAGTCCTTAAATGGATAGTACAGGCACTTAGGACTTGATATCCCTACCAGTTCTGTCTAGCTACCCAGACACTAGAAATGAGTTTTCCAGAAAAGATTAAATCCTGTTTTGAATTAAGAGGATCAGAGGAATCAGTGAAGCCAAACAAGCTGTTGTGCAGATATAGGAACACACAAGCCTCACCAGTGTGGTGTTGATGAAGGTGTCAGAGTTCCCTTATGCACAGGGTTGGGAAGGTTGATATATCCACATTGGAGGCCAAGCTGAAGTTCCCAAGGTGATACACCATCTCTTCCCAGTGAGTTTAAAAGAAATTTGGATGTGTCTACATGAGCTCAGAGATTTCTGTACAGAAAACAAGGCAGAACTGATATACTGAGATGCAGCTTAGTGGGTCTGTGTCAGGTGCTCCAGAAAATACATCAACTTCCTCAGAAAGAAACCACAATTACGATGTTTAATAGATGGTTTCCCAATATCATTAGCACCAAGCCTGCATGGGCTGCAGAGGTACCTATTGGCAAAAAAAACAGAGCAAGCAAATGCAGCACAAAATGTTGGAAGCACCTAGAGAAGAAAGATTTTGTGAAGACTTATTACAGTATTATAGCCACACGTCCTTTTTTTTGTTAACATGGCTGTGTTCTTACAAATGCTCTTTTTTTTCTTGCTAGGTGCTCACAGCTTATAACCAACTTACGGCTGCACCAGAGGCCAATCTTTTCTCAGATTTGTCCTCTTAACCCTTAATTCATTTATACTTTTGACCAGTTTCTCCTGCCTGACTTCCCCCTCACCAGCCACAGAAGATGTTATACCTCTCAGTCAACAGTCTGTAGAACAAAAGTGAATCCAGTCTTGCTGCATGATCCAAAGGAGTCTCTGGGAGCCATCTCTCTTTAATAGTGCAGAATAATACTCCCTTTCCAGTACAAAGAAATGCCAAGATGGACGGTTTTTAAGAAGTGCTATGATTTAATTCTCTCCACTAAAAAGAATTATTATTTTTTTTAAAAGGTGATCTTCTAGAATTCACCATCACATGAATCTAAGGCTCTAGGATGCTGCAGAGTGCAATATGCACCTACAAGGAATATTTGAAAGATAAGGAAATAAATTCTGGCAATGGCAATGGAGATAGACTCTAGGAACCATTAAAACGTCTGTCAATTCATTCTGCAAATAGACACTCTATATTGGCAGTTCCCTTCATCAAGCACATTTCAGGAATAATAAACCGGTAAAATACCAGGTAGTATGTAAAGTGAATTGATCATGATGTCTGAGTGCCAATATAGGAAGCAAATAACCTGAAGTAGAAGAGTTTTTTAATCCCTCCGGAAAGTCATAACATCATCCGTAACTGGAACTGAAGTGAGAAGAACAGAAAGTAAAATAAGGTCAATTTTAGGTGCATATATTTAGCAGATGTAATTTTAGGTACATATATTTATCAGATGAGACAATTAATCTTTAGAATCAGCAGTTTGGTTGGGATTATAGTGTTGCATGATCCTAAACTCTTGCTCCGTGAGCAAAGCAGCAATGGGAAAAGCTTCAGGCAGCTACAGTAGGGCAATCACAGCTAGTACTTGCTGGGTGCTTGTGTGGGAGACAGAATATGTGACCAGAACAGCCTCTACATCTGCGAAACAATTTCAGTTGCAGTTTACGATAACATCACCATAACTGAGACTGGTTAAGTGCCTCAATAAGTCCTGTATTCCCCCTCCCCAAAGTAAAAGCCATCCTCATACAGAGGATGGACTATTTACTTTCTGATTTTCCTACTTATCCTCCATTCTGCTTCATTCATCTCCCTGGGGAGAGAACTGCCCACTTCTAGAGTCACCATGATCAGTCAACCCCAGCCCGAAGGACTGTTGATGACTGGAGAGCTGGGTGACTGGATACCTGCAGCATGTGACGAGGTGCGATGGAGCACCCTACAAAATGCACCATAAACTCTGTCCAAAAGAGTTCTGTCTAATAAATTGAGAGGATTAGGTTCCAGGGGAAAACCCCAAGCAGAGTGAGGTTCAAGTAGCTGCTCAGGCTTATGCAACAGAGCAAAACAGAGTAGATTAGGCCCAATTAACTTTTAGCTTCACTTCTCATCTGCCAGACAAGGGAAACATTTCTTGATAAAAGCGTGGTTTTTCTTTTAAATTATTTTAGTATAAAGACTAAACTAGGGTCAAGAGAAACAGCTGGAGTTCTGACACCTTATCCCAGCTGACAATCTGACTGGTTCATGTGCTGTAGCACAGATAATCGATTTTTCCCACATCAAAATGTGCGGGCAGTTAATAGCAGCAAGTCTCATTTTCTGTTGTTAATTAAGAATTAAGTGTTCCACAGCTGATAATTATTTTGGACAAATTTCTATGATAATTCAGGATGTGAACAGACAGAACATTTTATTATCCTTTTAAGAAAAAAACATAGCTAATGTTCTTGGTGAAAACTTCTTATCTTCTAAGATTTTAAAAGTAAAAATAGAGAAGATCAGATTCAAAAACCGTATAGTATTTTAGGAGATATGAGTAAAAGGAGGGTTTTTTTTGTTAATTCATTAAAATCTGCCCTGTGACCCTATCTCAGTACACCAAGGTCTGAAGAGCTCAGAGGTAGACTAATAATTGGGTTCTGTGTGCCACATATGCTTTTTAATGAATCCATGATGCACATATTTCACTGCAGCCAGAGCAAGAGCATGCTACTTCACTTCTTGCCACTTAGTGGTTTTGGTTTTTTTAACATCATCTAGATATTTACACAAGTACATAATAAGCTGCTACATTTGCAAAAGGACAAAACAGGTACAACCTCTCTTTCATTTCATGTTCCTGTTAAGGGTTTGATCTTCTAGGAAATCTGACAGTTGCATGAAAATGGCTTTATTCCTTTCAACCCACCTCAGCAGATATCCATCCAGCTCACCACAGCGTTGAACTCTGGTTAGTTAAAATAAACCCCTCTTTGTTCATCCATTTAATCCATAAAGGGCAGCAGCCAGGTCAAGACAAACAGGCACTCCCCCCTTCTCTCTACTATTTTTTTTTTCTTATGACCTTTAAAAGCAAACCAGAGCACACACAGAGCAAACTCTGAAAACACACACACAGGCTGAACACATGCTCCCCACTCTAAGCCTCAACATATACAGACTAGATCTCCCTCTGAAGCTTTGCAGACCACTTGACTAAATGACAAGCCTCTCAGAGAGATGTTTGTATCTGCTCTAAGACCCTCAGAAAAGGAGAACCACCAAAGTAAACACCAAATTTCCAAAAAGCCAGTGTGAAAACAGAACGGAAGGCAAGGCTTTCTCTGGAAAGTGCTCACACATCTAACACCGGTCACAGAACAGTTGGATATCTCCATTTAGTCTACGCTATTAATTACTCCAGCAATACATTTATAGGTTTATAACTCAGTTAGCTTCCTAAAAACTCTCTGCATGAATCTATAGATTATATGATTCTAGATGCTTGTAATAGTAGATTACCTTTTTATTCCACTAGCTCTAATTCTTGAGGTGAAGAGTTGTTACAAACAAATCCAGGTTCATCAACAATTTGCATTTGCTAATGATGCTTAACAGACCACTACGATTGCTGTCCAGAATTCTTCTACGAGGCAAACCAAACATCTAAATTATAACTTTCTAACATCTGCTTCCTCTAGGGAAGGATTTGTGTGAGGTTTAACAGATGCAAGAGCTACAAAGAATGGCTGTTAGAAATGAGCCAGCTAGAAAAGTCTTGGAAAATGCAGCCAATCTCAGCTTATTGAAATGAGCTCCAATTCGAGGCAGAAATAACACACAGCTGTTCCTTCTGACTGCTGTTCAGGAGAGAGATGGTATCTCGTGATGGTATTAATAGATCGCTTTTACTCTGCATACCACCTGGAAAATGAGAGCCCACCATTTTATCTCATTTCATGTTATTTATAGTGTATTAAATAAAAAAAACAAACAAGTGAGCTGGTGCAGCACTGACAGTGCTGAATAAAACAGTCCACAGCTAGCAAAATCCGTACACTAACTTTTCACTCAAAACATGAATCTGAGTATACTACAGTATGAGCTTTTAGGGTCATTCCATCTTCAGAGAAGTGAATGACAATTCTATGAATAATTCTTACTAGAATTTTATTTACTAAGCCCAACACAAAGAGAATTGGACATATACCAGGAACCTCTTTTTACAGAAATTTCAAGTCTGCCTCTATGCTCTATTTCCAAGACACCCCTTTGACTCAAGATATAGCTCCCTTCTAGAGAGGCTGAAGGAAAAAGGAATTTTGATGCTTACAAGTCCTGCAAAAAAGAAGGAACACCACAAACTATACAGTTTTTAAAAAATTTGCTGAGGTGGCTTTTGGGGTTTTGCTTGTTGGTTTTAATAGAATTAGCGAATAAATAAATAAAAAAAAATATCACAGTCAGAAACAGTGCAGTAAGGCTTAGAGTGGGAAAGAAGAACAGATACTTGTTACGTCCAAGAAGGCCCATGAAGCCAGCAAAAGACAGCCTGCTGCCATGGACCGGTGGCCTTAACCAATGCTCTGCAGAGTCCCCTCTCCAACATGTGCAGTTTCTTTGAGTTTTTTGGGCCTGATTCAGTGTCTGTGGGAGGACAAACAGCTGGGACTTGGGCAGAGCTGTGCAGGAGTGCGTCTGCACGGACAGCTGCTGACTCTTT
>NW_009730169.1:16636-17290 GCF_000703405.1 Apaloderma vittatum | reverse complement strand
TTGAAGGGCTGGGCAAACCTATTCTACCAGTGTCCTAATCAAGAGGAGAGAAGAGTTAAACTTCCTCAGGCAGCAAGAGCAAGGATGTACGCCGGCTGTGTGTTGAGCTATATGTTTTAACACTGATGATGATCAGAGGAAGGGGTGTTTGACCACATAGCTGTTTTCCCCCTGTGTAAGAGTGCCTACCCATGCAGCTGCTTCCATTCGGTTTTGGGTCAAGCTGTGCGCAGGCTGTCCAAATCACACGCAGGAGATAAAACCACAACCACATCTGTTTCTCATACAGTGATGCCACATGGCTCTGCACCCTTCTGGCCTCACAGTTTGTAATCCCTATTAAATTCTGTCTGTATCTGACAGCATAAATTCTCATTAGCATCTTGCTCTTTGCTTTCTGAGATCCCACGGGGAATAACATACATTACTCGCCAAACTAAATGGTAGCTTTCCCTGTGCCCAGCCTCTGGCACACAGAGAAACAAAGGCCAACTACCTTGAAAAAGGGAGCATCAGCACAACTTTCAGAATACGATGGCTACATGCAGTGAATAACTTCCATCAGTGCCCAGACTGGCAGAAGGCTCATCGGCTGCATGCTAGGCAGCACTGCTGGTGTCATTCCAGGATGTGCTGGTAACAACATGGTACCTG
>NW_009730169.1:0-16616 GCF_000703405.1 Apaloderma vittatum | reverse complement strand
GAAGAGAGAATATAATTTCCATTTTTTGGAATAGTACAACATCAGTTTGAATTTCTTGGGTTTGCTCAGTTTCCCTCAAGATACCTTTACCAAAGCAGCTCAAAACAACAAATAAATACTTAACCCCCTTACTTCAAACAATTCATATGCAAAGACTGAGGGATATTATCACATATCCATGAAAAAATTTCACGTGATGTACAGCAATACACAAGATCTGAATAGCACACACATTATACGGCTGATACAGTACTTGATATATAGGTGGATTGCCTAAACAGTTTAACGTTACGACTCTCTTTCCAATCACAACTTTGAGCTGTTGAGGCAGAAAGCCAACAGTGCTATTGTCCAAGATGCTCACAGACAGCAGATTGCAAGCAGGTACAGACAGCACCTGCAGATGAAGCTTTATTTTCCTGGGTTATTCTCAGAACTTCCCTTTGATGATATACCATGGTAAGCTTTCCTAAAAAATAAAGGCTTTGTACACTTGTTAATGGAACTGAAATCACTCATGACCATGACAGCTATTCAGAAGTGAAGTCCTTGCTTCACAAGTGCATTGTTTGCAAAAGTCAGCATTTTACAGTTACTTTAAGGGCTACTGGACTTCCCGAACCCAAAATCATACTCCTAAATTTATACTTGAACAGCTTCAGATCTTTCTAGGAGAATGAGTGTCAAGTTATCCATGAGGAAATCATCTCCCAGTAGCAAAGCATAGAAGTCCACAGATGGAGTAGAGGTGACTTGTCCATTATCAGCGTTCTTGTAGAAAGTTGTTGACTGTTTAACAGACTAGCCAGAGAGAAGCAGGGTCATGTGGAGCTGACTACGAATTCGGAACATATGAGTGAGAAGGCTGCAAGGATCATATCAATCTCAGGGAAATGTGGACTTTCACATTCAGCATGGACTGGCACAACAGACGGTTTTCTTGTGGCATTAACGCTTCCAAAGTGGAAAGCTATTCCTCTTCCTTCCTGTAGTCCACTGAAAAGCCAAATTTTGCTTTGGGTAGAAGAGCTTGATGTCTGAGCTAAAGATACTGGATCTCATTTTTTGTGGAACGAAAAGATTAACAAGACGACGAGGAACAGAGGCATCCCAAGGTCTGGTGCCCAGTCTGTTCTCAGATGCAGGAAGTAGAACCTTCCTGCAGAGATATATAAGGAGCTATATGCTACCAGCAGCTTTTCATCTTCTAATGATTCTATAGATGAGAGGAAACCAAGAATTTAGCAGTAGCTGGCAGTGGATTTTTTTTTTCCCTGACCACATGTAATCTGTAGGCTGGACACTTCTTATTACCTGCACTTAAAGCCAACATTGTTTCATCAAAAAAAAACTTTATAAAAATGAAAATCTTTCTGGATCAATTTTTTTTTCCCCATTCAGTTTGAAATAAACAGCAACATCAAAGTACTTGCTAATGATGTTACCTAGAGACAATGCAGTACACTAAACATAAGTTAGCTTTTACTGCATAATGAACTGGAAAGAAAGACAAACACTTCAACACAATAAAAACAGGAGAGGAATCACTTCCAAAACAGCTGCGATAGGAAGGACAAGGAAGAAGCTGCTAATAGGGATTAATACAAGCAGTCTTAGAGCTGAATAACTGGGAATATCTTGGAAACATTGAACTATATCACTTCTCAGGTCATGCACAAGGAAAAATGAATCCAATAATTCAGAGTGTATTTGCTACGGGTTGGTGATGGTTTCACATCCATGGATACAAGTTAAAGGGGGATGTGAGAGTTTTGCTCTGTAGTTCTAATCAACGGCTGAGAAACAGTGCTCAGATGCCCTCTGTTCAGCGATTAAAGGATCAGCTGAGCAGGGCAGCAGCTTTCAACCCCTAAAAAGTTCTGAATTTGTGTTTGCATATGCTGAGCTTTTAGCGCTGTCCAAGCAGGAGATCATTTGAATAGGATTTTCAAAGGCACTCAGAACACACTTAGTCCCTTTCCGTATCATAAAGCAAATGAAAACCACACATCTCCTGAAATTAAAACTTGATCCTCCAATAAGCCCAATGAGAGAACAGACTGCTTCACTGATGTGTAGTTCATGGAGTGGCCAGGGCTTAGTGGGTAAAGCCTGAGGCCCAGGGAGTCTGAGAAAGGTTTGTCATTATCTGCAGGGCCTAGAGACGAGAAATAGGAGTATCAGAATTTTTTCAGCAATCTATGCCATGAATTACAACATAGATCAATTTCCTGAAGGCTCAAACTTGAAAATAGTCTTATAATGAATGACTGGATTAGATACTGGATTATCACGTATTTGAAATTCAGTTTTGAAGGAAAGATTTATTCTGTGTTGGAAATGCATCTTGAGTGAGTCACCTCTGTTTTGTTGAAACCATAATAATAATGCCCATAATTACTTGACACAGCTTAATTTTCTATATAGGTGACATTGTCTTCAACATAGGAACTGCCAGAATACATTAAGCTTGTTCTACACTCATCAAGTATCCTGAACCTGGCCACAGCAGCGCAGGCTGCTTCATAGGTAACGCACAAAAGCAACATGATTGGCAGCACAGAATAATCCATCTAGGGGGAACGCATCTCTGCAATGCTTTCAGCTAGCCTGCTTCCCAAAGCTTCTTCCGCTCTACAGTTATGATCAGTCATACAGATAGTAATTTTCTCATTATTCATAAAGCTACCTTGGCTTTACTGCCCACAGTGCCTAGCAGTTAGCAGTCCCCCTGCAAATGCGAGCTCCCCATTTCCACCATAACTGCCCACATTTCAATCTTCTCATCTGCTTTCTTCGTAGGCCTGTGATTTTTGCCTGACAGGCAGACTCGAAAATTATTTTCTATTTTAAATGTAAAGCTAATTAGGCAGTGGCAGCTCAAATCAATCAACTGGCATCTTTTCAGCTAAGTATGCTAACGATGAAACTCCCCTCCTATTCTTAAGCTCTGTCAACCCTTTTACACCATCTTAGAGTGCTTGATGCTACCTGGAAATCCTTTTAAATGTATATTCTCATACAAAATTAAGGTAGAAAGTTTCTAACCAGGCTCTCAAATTGCTTTAATGCTTATTATTTCATATCAGGTCTTGTTTCTGTCACTTAGCCATTCTCTGGTAAAGTTCACTGAATTTCCTTCAGAGCCATATTTCTGCTGGAGGCAAACACAAATACCTGGAAGCAGGAAGGCTGCTAAGCACTAATGATCTCCTTATCACTTTGGGGTGATGACAGGTAGCAGGCAAATCAGCTGAGATACTGGAGGAGAGGACAGCCACAGTCCCACAAGTGATGAGATCAGCAGGCACTCCAGGCAGTGTCACCCTCCCTTCCCTGGCACATCAGGGGCAGATCTGGTGGCAAGAAGGCTGAACACGCAGGCTCACAAGGTGGGCCACACACGTCTGGTAGTGCCTTCGCCTTCAGAGGAGACAAGGAGATACCACATGACCGCGCTGCACAGAGCAATGTGCATTGTCAGCATTACAGCAAATAAAGGCAGTGATGTGTAGCACAGGGAGAAGAAATAAAAGATGGCGTAAAAACATTTTAACTCCTTATGTAGCAGAGTATAAGACTGATGGCTGAAGTTCAACAGTTTAGACTGGGAACACAGTAGTAACCAATGGTATGGGACACAACTATAAGAACAGATTGCCTAGGCATCTAGTGGGTTCTTTAGTACATTATCTTCTTCCACAAAACACACGTCTTCAAGAAAAAAAAGAACTAACTTCTGATCAGATCAGGAGCAATGGTGAGCTTCTATTATTGTCATTATTACTTTGTATTACATAATGCTAGAGTAACTCATTCCTCATGATCCAAAACCACATTCATCCATGAAACTGGGAGGCTTAAAACTAATGCAAAGCCAACACCCAGATGCACATTATTCCAGACTGAATCTTGCTGGCAGTAGTCACCTCTTTGTGAAGTTCATAGACCTGCTACACCTCTATCCTGCTTGCTTGTTCAAGGGCCCTGTGGGATCCCAGGCAGTCACTCAGCCAGGGTCCCAGCTTGCCACACCCAAAAATAAGAAAAGGATAGTTTAACTTTGCTTAAAAAAAAAAAAAAAAAAAGTAGGGAACACACTTCTGAAGAGACAAAAGCCACAACCAGATGTTGCATGGATACTTCAGGCAAAAATGTTTTTAACGCTCAGAGCTATGGCTCTCAGATCTGCATCATTCCTGTATGATTAAACCAATGCATCACTGATCTTGTGTGCTAATTTGTTTAACACTGAATCCAAGACTTGAAATCAGACTTGTAGTTTGAGGAGAGAAGATAGATAATAATTCTGTAAGCTGAAGTTTTGCCAGCCATCCAAAGCTGTTAAGCACTGTGAATATCCAAAGCAGTGTCTTTGGCACCAATGCAAATAAATGTAAACTGAGTAAAGACTATATGAAAACAGTATGATGAAATTTAAACACCAATAAATAATGCTTTTGCTCAACAGGAATTTCATTTAGGAGACTCTGGTTTAAATTATCAGCTACTGTAGCATTTGCAACTAGACAAAGAAGATAATTCATAGGCATGTTTCTTCACAGGACAGGATATATTTGTAAGTATAAATACAAAAAAAAATTATTGACATTTTGATATTACAGAGAACTAGCTATTACCATGTAATCATCAAAATAATATATATATCAAATGCACGATAGTGTGGGGTGTTTTCTTTGGCAATTTAGTGTGAGAACAAGCCACAAGAGCCAGAAGTTATAGACATAATCTTAATGAACTCTTCTTACTGTACTGCACAACTGCATATTCTTGATAGACCACACTTTGTGGAAGGTGAGTTTTTAAATCAGACTATGAGATTTGGACTTTTCCACCTGCAAAGTGGTATACTCTCATAACAGCTCTTGGAAGTATGGGCAAGCATTGGTTAAAATAAAAACAGTGTTTTAAGATGAAAAGAGTACAAAAATATTTCTATTCAACCGTTCATATGTGGCTTAATCAATAGAAATTATACTAGGAAGAAACATCCCAAAACTATAACAGATGAGGCATTACCTCAAACAGGACAGGTGGTGGATTGTCATCCACCCCTGACCCCACTGTCATGAAACATGCCTCCAGCGGAACTGAGCCGCTGCTGACACTTCCTCCTTACCCAGCCAACAGCTCTTTGAGTCGAGTCTGCTTGTGGAGAAGGGCTTGGCACACACACAGATGCAACAGGCCTGTTCTCCATCTGTCTCCAAGCTGCCATCCCATCCACCACCAAGCTTCTCTAGAGGAGTGAGGGTGGAGAAAGGCAAGCTCTTGAGGTATCCGAATACTTAAGGTCCTGGATGCAGATTGCTAGAGCTGGAAATGTTGAGTAACTCCCTCACATCATTAACTACCCTTCAGCTTAATTTGCTTCAATTTCAAACCAGACCTTCTGCACTAGAGACTTTCCTATTGTCACAGCAAGTCAATATTCCACTATTTTCACCACTAAAACCTCGAGTCCCTGTGTGGCCTGCCCCACTCTAGACCAGGACTAAGGATGCTTTCTACAACACAGACAGGGGTGGCTGCCCAGCAGTAACCCTTAAGAAAGCCTTGCAGCTTTTATGGAGGTTTGTGTGTCACAGCTTTCCTCTCTCCTAGCACATTATTAACATACTCATTGCTGTTCTTTTCCTGTTTTATTTGCATATGAGAACTTCTTCAAGCTGAAAGCTACTCCCACAATGTTTCATCCAGACTCACCTTGCAAATGTCCCATTTGCACTAATGTAGAAATGTGGCAATGTGTTGCCTAGTGACCAGAAACATTCCCTTCCACCTTTTTCTCCCACAAGTGAGGATTTTGCCATGGCAAATAAGTGAGTATTTTAATGTTATGGAATTAATTTTATTAGATGTCAGCTTCCTAATAACATTGGAGAGATCTATAAAAATAGTACTCAACACATCTGCTCACCAAATGGCTTTCTAAGTCATGTTTCCATTTACGCAGTACAATCCTATTTTATATGGCATTTTACATCTCTAGGAAGAACACATGCTAATATATGTTTGGCTTACAGGAATACGTAGAGGAGACAGTTCTGTGTCTATCCAATGGATTTGCTCTCTTTTCTTACTCTAATCCCAGTCATGGTCTGTTTTTCACCTGTATCTTAATTGCTCTTCCATTACACAGTTAATACGAGTTGCAGGGATTACTGAGTGGATTTCTTTCCATTTGTGATCTGCAGGTGATTATACTGTTATTAAAAATGTGTGTCAGATGAAAACAGAAGGAATGTGGGATGATGCACAGAGCAGGATGTCAGCTGCAGTGCTGCCAACACCCAGCTCACAAATCTTGGGTCTGGCTCCAAGAACATACAACAGACTTAAAAAGCAAGGATTTTAAATATAAAGTGAGGGGATGCTTGTTTGTTTTAGTTGTCTCCTGTTTTTTTTACATGCTTCAGTCATCACTTGTTTCTTCCATCAGTAGATAGGAAGAGGGTAACAGCTAGAAACATGCCATGACATATTTTCAAATAAAAGCTGCCAGTTTCACATAAAATCCCAGTTTCCAGAGTCTTTGAGGGAAAACAAGGGAGAAAGAGGGAGGAAGAGAAAAAAAAAAAAAAGTACTGCAAATTCACCTGTGGATGACATCACAGTAAAATTCCTCTGCCATCCAGATATAACAACTTTACTGTGGTACCACATGATACCGCACCATCTCAAACCTTCTTGGAGTGAGATATCAGCCTTCAGATGACCCTTCACTCTGACTCCCTTGAAAAACTACATTGACATCTCCGAAACAATCCACGACAAGTATCCAGGAGTTTCATCTGTAAAAAGGACCAAAAAGAGACATCAAAATCATCCCCTGGCAATGACAACTCAAGTTCAGGAAGTAAATTCTGGCATTTTCCTGTGCTTTCTGGAGCAGATTCAAATATTGACTTTAACACGGCTGCATGAGATATTCTCTGCCAAAATGAGCAGAAGATTAAATGTGCAAAGAATGAAGCAAAAATTCTATAAGAGAACCCAAGAGAAATAACAGGCCCCTTCACATACCATGTCGTCTAATGTTAAGAGCATTAAATCCTTGAATGTTGCAGCAGACAGACACTCTCTCTTGTGGAAAAGAAATATCATCTCTCTCATAAGGAAGCAAGAAAACAGCCCAAACAAACAAAAAAAAAGTGGAAAAAAAATCCAGCCTTTGGGATTTGGTTATGAAGTTGTACTTTCTCCAGCCCTTTCTGAACAGGGGTTTAGCTTAACATTTTAAAAGTCTTTAATTCCCAGTTTCATAAGTGACTTTTATTTTTTAACACAACTGGCTTCTAATTCAGTTGAGCATATCTGAGAAGAACACAGTTAAGTAGAAACCACATAAATATTGTTCAGCTTCCAGCAAGCCTTGCTGCAGTTGGCAAGGGCAACACCACAGTTCAGCTTTGGAAATGCCAGGAGGAAGGATGTCAAAGTGTAAGAAAATTAAGTGAGAAATTTCAAAGAGGGGGATGGAGGCCTTCACTGGACATCAGAGTACAGGCATAAGAGAAAAACCTTCAAGACAAGCTGAAGGACTACACATAGCCTAAGTACATGAGAAAAAGCAGCCGACTGATGTGCCTTAGTCTGTAAGAAAGCTTTCCTTCTGCTAGATTTCGTTCTTGCTAAGGGAATTTGGAATTTGCCCATTCCTTTATGAAGGTGCAAGACTCTTCAAGCTAGAGAGAGGATCAGGGATGGAACTGCTAAACTGCATTTTTACCTTCTGAGTTGGCTGTAGCAGTGACAGCTGTCATAAAATTTTGCTATGGGTTGCACGTTTATGGTCTCCGTTTTTATTAAAAAGTGATGAAAAATATTCTTTATAAAGCCTTGTTTGGGTTTTATTTATGAATACCAAGAGGTCAGATTCATAAAGTGAATTGGGGATTATGGTTCTCTTTGACTGTAAGCTGTTCCTTATGTCACTGAGTATAATGGGAGGGAGGAGAAGAGATGCTGATATAACCTCTCAAATATGTCCCATCAAGTTGGCTTCTTATTTGCAACCTGCTCCCATCTTTCTCCTTGCTTTTTGCCTTTTGTCCTGTTTGCGATCCTCGGACAGTTGCTCTGAGCAATATAGCTGCTTCCTTTAAAAAAATACTAAAACCAGCTCCTGGAGCCTATACTGACCTAGCAACATAACTTTGTTTTCTACTTGGTTCATCCGGAGCAAAGGCTGGTGTCTGAAATGTGGCCAACTCAGAAAGCCAACGAATGCAGAGAACTTGGCAGACCTTACATGTGTGGATATACAACAAAATAATTAACCACCCTGTACCAGAGCTCCACACATGTCTTGAATTAAAGGCCTGGAGACTACTGCCCAAGAGTCATTTGGTTGGGAGATAGGAGTAGGTTATTACTCTTGAGAAAAACAAGTGAATTTAATTCCAACTGTGCTGCTGCCTTGACAGAACACGCATTAGCTGTCTAGATACAGACTCCCCCGTCACCTAAAGCGAACTGGCATTTGCTGCCTCACATCTGTGCAGCTAAAACAGCATCTGTAAAGTGCTCTGTACAGATATGCCATGGCCTGTAGGAAAGCAGAGAACAGACACTCCGAGGGCCCTTCTGGGTCTACTACATTGTTGCTTATGGGAGCAGGAATTTTTCCAGCCCGGATTCCTCCTCCTGAAGCACTTGTAACATGATGGGCTGCTTTACCAGGGAACAAAGAGAAATAAAGCTTCTGGCTTTAGCGCTGCGTGTATATCCCCACCCCCAAAGTTTATCCTGGCCTCCAGCTCCTCCTTTCATTTATACTCTGCCCTACACAGCCACAGTCTTGAGACTTCTCAACCCACTACAGACTGCCCCACCTTGCCCAAGTGCTTTATATATTTTGAAGAACATCAGCACATTCTGGCAGTGCAAGAACCGTTAAGTCAATCTCAAAAAGAGAGAAACAAAAGAATTACCTGAAAACATAGCAAAGAAATGAAACTCCTGTTTCTGATTGCCATCCATCCTATTTTTAAACATATAATTTCCATTACAGATTAAAAAATAACAACTCTTACATAAATCTGGGACCTGGAAATCAGTCCTTAAATAATCTGCATAAAAGTCAGGGGAGAGAGGAGAGAGCCGAAAGCTAAAGACCTATTGAAAGAAAAACAGGCTACTAAGAGAACAGAGAAAGACAGAAAAAAAATTGAAGAAAAGTAAGAAGCTCCTGAGGAGGTGGGGCCCCCCTGTTTTACTTCCAACATATGTGGAGAAATTGTAGAGCTACTGGATCAGATTTCTTCCTTTTTCAAAACCAGGCAAGATAGGTGCTGTGGGTGCAGAAAAGAAATAAAATATCATTCTCCAGAGCCTAAGTTCCACCACAGCACATCAAATCTAGCCAGTAGGACAGTGTATTTGAGGAAATACTGAATAAGATTGTGCATCACAACCTGGACCAGTATGATGGGAAAAAAAAAAAATAGGCAAGAGCATGCCATGGGAGTCAAGCTGGGATAGAAGCAAGGAAACTAAAGTGTGTACTCTATTTCAGAGCAAAGAAATCATTAAATAGCTTCCCAAAGGCTGTACTAGATATCCATCACATGCATCATTTAAAAATGAAGGTGAAAACAGCATCAGTTAGCCATAGCATAAAGGATATTTATACACTTGTAAATGAGGAAGTGCTCTGATTTACAAGGTAGAAAAGCAAAAAGCTTTGCTTAATTATGCCTGTGAGACCAAAAAGGGTTTTCTCTTATCTAGTTTGTATTTTCAGGGCAGAAGCTACCCAAACACTACAGGTGAGTATGGAAGTATCGTTTTCTGACTCTCACATGATATCTTCAGTCTCCCAAGATTTTATAGCAAGACAATAATTCCGTGTGTTCTCATGAATATTTACTGGGAGTTTCACAAAACAATTCCAACAAAATTTCAGTTATTCTAACTTGGGGATAATGGAAAAAAAATATTTTTTTCAAAGTTGACAAGATGTCAATGTTGTTACAGATTCTCTTTGCACTGCTCAAGTATTCTCATTTATGGTTTTGATAAGACTTTTCAACATCTCCTCCCCTCCCTCCCCTGAACTGAATCTTAGGACAACAATCTGATTTGAAATGATAGATCAACATTATAACATGGTAACTTGCTTAAAGAAAAAAAAAGCAAACAACAGTGCACCAAGACTAAAGTTTTGGATGTTTACTTAAGAACAGTCAAAACTGTTCTATGCTCTAATTCTCGTCACAACATGACTGCTCAACTGTATGATAAGAAGAATCAGCACGCTTTCGAGACATAACTCATAACAGAAGTGGAAAAAACTCCCTGAATATCTTGATCATTAGATAACCATTCTAAAAGCCCCCTTATATCCATATACATGCAAAATGCAAGTAGCAAACACCGCTTTCTTCCATATCTTCTATTTCTTCCTTCCTCCTTTCTCTTATTCTACTTTCAGTGGTAGTCTTGACAACTTAGACATCAAGCCTATCCTGTAAGAACTGACTAATCAAATAGGAAAAAAAAAAAAATCACACATTAAAAAATGAGCAAACAATTGATTTTTGTTTTCCTGGAAAATACAAGAAAGTAACCCACCTAGAATAAACACTGCACATACATCAGGTAAACCTTCACTCATGTTTTGTTTTTATAGACAAGCAAAAAGAATTTAAATCAACCAATGGTTCTTGTTCCATGTCACTTTTAATATTTTTTTCAGTGTTAAATAAAAGCAAATAACAATGTTAAATAAAAGCAAATAACAACACAAGATATTTCAAGTATAAAGATTGAAAAATTTCATTTAAAAAAATAAAAAATAAATCAAAAACAATGTATGCTTTCAGTTTTACTTTTTTTACTGGCTACACTAAGCAGTTAATCCCAAACCTCATCTTTGACAAAAAGACTATTCACTAAAAGATATACTCTGCTATAATTAATAAGCATGTATATATCAATTTATTCCAAAGCTATATGACAATTTAACAACAAGCTCTGATATTAGTATTCCAAAAATAAGTACTATCTTACAGTAGCATGTCTTGACTACCCACACATGCTCAGAGGAACAGGATTGCTGGGCATGTAGCCATTTGCAAAATTATATTGAAAGAGATGCTTGAAAGAAAGCACAAAACACTGCATGTTGGAGGAGACATCCTGCCAAAAGGTAGCATGTCCACAAAGTAGCAACACAGCTATTCCACCCCATAGTCATCAGGCCTATTAATTTACTGTACAATCTAGAGGAGTTGCTGAAAGTGGATCACACTGTGCTAAGCACTAAGCGCTCCACATATATATATATACAGGGAGCTCAAAAGTCCCTGTAGTGCCATTAGCTAAACCCTGGAAAACAAAACAAGACGAAAAAGGAGTAAACTCCTGGCCATAAAAGTTAATCAATGGCAAAGTTAGGAGCAAAGCTCCAAACTCCTAATTCCCGGCTCAAGATTAATTAAATCTCAACTACAAAAGCTTTCAAATTGTTTTTACGATCTGACCAACAAGAGCCAAGAACATAGGTTACGTTTGCAGAAGTGACCTGAAAACCCCACTCTTCAGGATCCCAAATATTCAAGAGTCAAACTGAATTCAAGGTGACCATGAACCACGGCTACTTAAAACACGATATAGCTGGCATTTGTTTCTAAACATTAAATGTTTTTCAGGAGTGAACTTCTCATTTAAGCATCCATTTTGTGATTAATGAGCTCAAACAAAGAAAAAGAGCATCCTCAGTAAAACTACTAGTCATTCTAGGTTAACCACCAGGGCATCATAACCCAGGAGTGAAATGACAGAAAACATTTTAATGTGTACTTCACTTGCTTGAAGGCTGCCATACTTCAACCAAATTTAACACAGATTTTCCTCTTTAGGAGAGGAGCTTCACACCTTTTAATCAGACACATTTGATTTGTTTTGTTGTTCAAAATTTTGGGGTTTAAGTATGTTCTTTTTTCTTTTTTTGTAATATGATAGAAATCCTAATCGTGCAAACACTATGGCATTTCTGTGTTTCCTATCCTGCCAAACTTTCCCACATTTTGATCCAAATGAAGCAAACGAACACACTTTTGCGCACTCTGAAGAAATCACAGATTCAGTTTCGTTCACGCCTTTACGTTGGGTCAAATACTGGTCAGGAGGGAGAACAAAGAAGCTAAGGTTTCATTTATCTACCTGATCACAGCATTCAAATCTCCAAAACCACTCGGCTTCAAAGGAAAGACACTATTTATTCTGCCAGGCACTCCTGCCTTTCAGTACCTTTTAAATTCAAGTTTATGTGAGGGCTGTCAAAGGCAAACTCATAAAAATAAAAATCACCCCAATGTCTATGTTATACCATAGAAAATTAGTCATTAAATTGCAGTGTTGTTTTAGACACATACAGTGTGGAATGAAAACTGCTGGAAACTTAACTGTGTCAACATTTACCTCAAGACACTGAGCAATTGCATTTGTTTTGAAGAAAACAAACAGTTAATATTTTGGAAACAATATTGTCTTCAAGGAGTAGAGGACATTTTTTGCTGTAGAAGAGGCACGAGTCTTGACAAGAAAGTACAACTACAGCAAGACACAGCCTTCTTGCAGAGACTTGTTATGGAGCAGAATAAGTTCAGAAAGAAATGCTGACACTTATCCACCTCTCTCCTCCCCCAAAACAAAATCCTGCAAAGAGTCTTCCCAAACAGAATTTTGGGGAATAGCAGTGACCAACTCATTTTGTTTTGACAAAAGTGTAAGTCTGACTTTCATTTGAGAGTCCAAAAAATAATCTAGAAATACTCTTTAAGGAGTGAAGGAAAACAATTACAAAAAGGAGCAAGAGGCTCAAAATGTTCCTTTTGAATGGCTCTATGAACTTTACAGAACAGAGCCATTCCTATTTATCTCCTAGAGAATATTTTGTATAAACTGATATCCTCAAAATCTGTTTAATCTAGTGATCTAGAGGTGGCGTCCGTGCCCATGACAGGGAGGTTGGATTAAATGATCTCTAAGGTCCCTTCCAGCCTAGGCCATTCTATGATTCTATGATTAATAACCCCTAACATTATATGATTCTATGATTCTGTGATATTGCCAACTAGGAGGAAACTTTCCCCTCCCACCCTGAACCTAAACACTGAGATTGGTATGATGTTTATCAATCCAATGACTATAAAGAGGAATTGCAAAAGATACAACCTCTTTAAGATACTGGTCAAGCTGAAAAACAAGTCCCTATTGGTACTGTATGGAGAAGAAAAAAAAAAAAAAACTAAAATCAGAAATAGTGACTAATACATGGGACTATCTTGAAGCAGACAGGCAGAATTTTGCCTTTCCAATTTACCTAACTGCAAGGCATTAGTTGTGTTTCTTCACAGGTTCTACATGCTTCACACTCATTTTCCATTAAAAAAAAGCATAACTTTTTCTTCCTATAAAGGTCCATATTGCTCTGTACGTGCAGGTTTAAGGATAGATAGAACAGGTTGCCATACAGAATTATGTATTCTCCACTCAGATAAAAGACCAAAAAAAAATCAGCAAGACAATTCAGCCATCAGATTCTTCTTACTAAAGGCAAAACCTCAGAAAATCCACCATCAAGACCACTGGCTGCCCCATTACCAACACTTCTCAGTGCCTTAGACTGCCAGTGTTCAGACACACACTGGCGATCCCCTCGCTGTCAGAAACTGATGAGACGTTTTCTGCAGTGAAAAGAAATGTGGGGAAGACATTCTTCTCAAAGAGTGAGCACCTGGCTCTCCTTTATGGCAAGCCAATACAAGAAAGCAGCCTAAAAGAGATGTAAAATCACAGCAGGTATTGTTTTAAAAATAACTGTTTTACTGTCGGCTACATTCCACTCTCCAGACACTGGGCAATATAATGAGAAACAACCGCAAATCAGCTGCTACAGCAGCTCAAGGAACTTGGGGTTCCATGCACATGGACAAGTCTTTTGAGCTGAGTGGTTCTTTTCCCTTATCTGTTTGCTAAAAGCTGGGAGCCACTTCCAGGATCAACACAAGAAGAACAAGAAGTTCTTGATTATGGTTTTGGGTTTTGTTTTGGGATGGTGGGGTTTTTTTCCATGTTTTGACTTTTTTAATCAGCATTTAGCAGTGCAGCTGAAAACGGGCCAGGGTCACTATTAGATAAAATTCTTCACACACAGGGTGATCACAATTTTACAAACTCTGACTCTTCCCCTGCTGCCTGTCCTTACAAGCCATTACCCACTCCCATCAAGCCAGTGTCTCTAACCTTGTAATAACTCGCTGACACTTCGTATCCATGCCAGGACCCAGAAAAGTCTCTCCCAAATAAAAGTGGATCTAAAGTCTTTGCTACACTACTACATCCTTAAATCCTGCTATTCCTCTGCCTCTTAAGCCAAGTTCACACAGCCCTAAAGTCCTTTGTGCTTACACAACTGCACAGATCAACTCATTCCATTTTCCTCATTTTGTTTTTTTTTCTTTTTATCTTTACCTTATATTTTCTTTTTTAATTTTCAGAATAATCCCTTGTCCAGTCTACTCCACTCCGAATTCTTCTGACTCAAACAAAATATTTATGGCTTTAAATATTCTCTGACATCCAGCACCACAGGCCATATCCATGTCCACATACTTTCTGCTAGCTAGAACTGAGCTTGTTACATTAAAGCAGTGTAAGCTTCAGATCAAGGATTTCTAGTGTCTTTGTAGTCAAAGCTTGCTTGAGCTGACTGGAAATTATCCATGTCCCACTGGGTTAAGCTATTCCTCCACTGCTCAAATAGCAGAGGGCTGCAGACAGCTCCTAACCTCTTGCCAGAGGAACTCCTCCTCCCTCACCTCTCTGAATCTTTCCAGTGCCTACAGTGAGCTTGTGCTAAAGCATCCAGCTGATGTTCTACGCTCCTCCATCCAACAGGAATTTTTCCCTCTCGGGAACCATGGGCCAACTCGTTTTTGCACAAACTGAATGCAAACAGCACTTACCAGCAATCTTCCTGCCAGACCGGCATCTCCCTTGTCAGAAGCTGCTGGACATTAAATAACTGGGTGAGTTTGTATAAAAATAACTCCTTTTATGAAAGGTGTTTAGTGAAAATCAGGGCCTACTGCAGCATTGTGCAATGTTACACCATTCACAGCAAGCACTGCTGAGTCTTAAGCAGTTCGAACACTCCCTCAAGCTTTTCAGCTGGTTTCCTAAAAAACCCAAATTGCTGACAAGCAATACTATACATTGATTGGTAAGGATGCAGAGGTGTTTGCTCTATGTTTGATTTTCCATGTTAGCCCCTTTCCTGACTCCCCACCCTAATTCCAACACGTTATATTCATTAGAATTTTATTACTTCAAGCTGATTTCCCCTTTTTACACTTGTCACTGAGACAGATCTAATTATATTTTTTTAATCCATATCTTTGATGATCTCAGATTTCAGATTTTCTACTATACATCACAAAACCCTAAAATATGGTAACTCACCTGCTGATAACAGGACCCACTCCACAAGAGAGTAGGCAGCACTTCAACTTCACAGGTGTGTCACAGAGCCCTAAGAGAGTGGTCTTAAAATTTTAAAGCATTGATCTGTAATGTGTAGTACAAGATGACATACCCTGATGCACTCCACAAACGTTAGAATGTTTAAACAGTTCTGTAATATGAAAACACATCTGTCACAATAACAAGTTGCTGTTTATAATGTCTTAACTAGTGAGAACCAGCCATTTCATACATGGGTGCAAATCACTTTTTACACACACTATGCAAACACTTTTTGAAGAAATTTTGGCAGAGACTTTCAGAGGACTCTGCAGAAATTTTATTGCAATAGATCTGCTTCCTCAAACAGCAACATTAACCTTCAACTCCCTCACACCGGGATCAGTAGGAAACTAGGCATTATTCCTACTATCAGAGCTCCAACATGAAAAACACCCTTTTGACTAAGTCCTGTAAAGAAATAATGTTTTCTCCATGGGGAGAAATAACTGCAAAGCAAGAAAATGCAGAAGAAAGGGAAACGTCATCCTGTTGCTTTGAACAACTTGGCAAGAACTACCATTCAGAGTAAAAAGTGGCTTCAATCCCTTATTTTCTAAGAAATTGCATCTTTGTCCTTTCCTGTCTCCAAAGGCAGCTGTAAATATTTGCAGAACCTCACTGATTACCTTATTGGAAAACCTCAGCAGAATTCTCCTTGACTACATGCTGACATAACATCTGAGAATAGGAAGACAAGTAAAGGCTGGGACACTACTTACCATACCACCCAAATCTCTCTCTCTCACTCGGACTCATCCGTCCCTGTGCAGCCTAGTCTTGTGCTTGGTCTGGACTCTTTGCAACATGGTCTATCCTCTTACTTTGACCTTCACGGCACATAAAGACAGCCTATTTGGACTAAGCCAACACCTTAGTGCAGCACTGCATGAAATAGTCTTTCTGGTAAGAGTTGGAATTAAATGTTTAAGTGTCACTGCCTGATTTTTTACCTGTATTTCATCATTCTTCTTTTCAGCCTTGTTTTTGAGGAATTCAGGAGCTCTAGATTAAAAAAATGAGGAGTACCTTATCACGACTCTCTGGGCTCGGCCATCCAG
>NW_009730168.1:0-7232 GCF_000703405.1 Apaloderma vittatum | reverse complement strand
ACCTTGAGTACTGTGTTCAGTTCTGGTCTCCGCAGCACAGGAAGGATATCAAGGTGCTGGAGAAGGTACAGAGAAGGGCAACCAGAATGATTAGCGGGCTGGAGGGTAAGTCTTACGTAGAGAGGCTTAGGGAGCTGGGGCTGTTCAGCCTGGAGAAGAGGAGGCTGAGGGGTGACCTTACTGCTCTCTACAACTACCTGAAAGGCAGCTGTAGTGAGACGGGTGTTGGAAGTTGCGCCAGGGGAAGTTTAGATTGGATATTAGGAAAAACTTTTTCACCGAAAGGGTGGTGAAGCATTGGAATGGGTTGCCGAGAGAGGTGGTGGATATGTTTGAAAAACGATTGGATGTGGCACTTCAGGAGATGGTTTAGTGTTAGGGTGGTGTAGGGCTGTAGATTGGACTTGATGACCTTCAGGTCCTTTCCAACCTTTATGATTCTATGAGAAGATGTGTGTTCTAGGTCACTGTCTTACATCTGAGGTCAGTGTCATATGTTATTTTAAAAAAATGGACTGTCACTCTTGGTGAATAACCTAAGACTCTATTCGGAGGTATTTGTAATATGTATTCAGGTGTGGAATAGCAGCAGCTTTGTTTGTTCTTGAGTTTGGGGAAAGCCTACAATGAGTCAACACACTGATTTGTAACTCGAGGAGAAAATTCTTCATCTAGGATGTGCCTAGGACTATTAAGAATGATTGGTTAGCTGAAGAATCTGAGTGGAGTTGGAGGGAAATGTCTGAGATGGGAGGGACATGTGCAGAATTATGTGGGAATGGGAAAATAAGAAAGGACTTATGTGAAGAGAGCAAAAGAGTGTAAAGGAATGGGTTCAAGGAGATGATTGGAAAAGTTGAAAAGCAAAACAAGCTGGAAGATATAATGTTGAGTGGGTTGTCTTTTGTATGTTGTGGGTGTGTTTTTCTTTGTTTTAAAGGCAGATGATGTTGCTGTTGCTGACATTTTTCTCAGTCTTTAATCAGTTGGTTCTGTTCCACTGCTGCTGCTTCTCTGATCTGTCTCAGAAGGGCTACATCCTTGATGTATTTTCTTAGGTCATTCTCTTCTCTGGAGCTGGATGGGAGAATGGTCACCGAAATGTATACTAGTATTGCTGCTGGGAGCAGGAGCCAAAAGAGTTGATGAATCAAGAAGTAAGCAAGTTAAAATGACAACAGCTGCTGCTCCTGCAGCACCTCTGTTGCCTGAATGTTTCTGCCAGCAGCACTGGCAGCAGTGCTGCTGCTAGCAGGAGATTCAACTGCTATGTCTCTGATTCTCCTGGCTTGAATGCTCTACACCTACAGTATTGGCAACTTGTCCAGTGAGAAAATTATACCACTATTCCCTTGGTTTAGGAGTATTTTTTCTACCGTGGCAGAGAAAGATGATGAGAATGTGCATTATTGCACATGGTGCTGCTTTATTTCATAGTCGAGAACAGTGGCGTGTTTCCTGACTTTTCCAGTGACTTTCTGTAACTGGAAGTATGTACACTAAGTACGCTGAGTCTAGGGGGACAGAGTCATGTTGGAGTTTGACTCATGAATGGAAAGAGGTTGTAATGCAATAATTCTATATGTTGGGCTGTATTGAGAGAGAAATGAAAACTTTCACTTGTGTGAAGTAAAAGGTTGACACTTGGTAAGAGGGTAACAGTATGATTCCACTTAGGAAGGTTAGGTGTGAAAGGAGAGAAGAATTGGATGGAAAAGATTTATGTGGTTTGGGAAGTGAGTGGAAGGGAATCCAGCAGAAGCAAGATGTTTGAAGAAGGATTTGAAATTTGAAAAGTGCTTGCAATTTTGGAGTGATATAGCCGCTGTATGGACCATCAAAGAATTGAATGCAAGGAGATTAATGTAGGGACAAGAGTATGACATATTTAAGAAAAAAACCAAGAGACTTGAAACATGAGCAGAAAAAATGACATTTTAATATAAGGAGATGAAGACTCGTGGATGACGGGAAGCTAGGGTAAGAAGACACTGTGGAGAATGAGTGAGGTGAAGAACTTAGATGCTTGGAAAGGAAGCCATTATGGAAAATGGGAGTGAGGGTTTAAACTTTGTAGTTGTATGGAAGAGAAAAAGTACAGCTGGAACTTCAGGGGAGGCAATTTGCCATCTATTGCCCATATAGCTGGGTCGAATTCTCCCCAAAGGAAATAACTGTGTGCAAAATAATTGTTTGGTAGGCTACGTGCAGGATCATAGGCTTACTTACATCCTCTTTAAGATCAGTGTTTGTGTTCATTAAGTACTGAGTTGATGTCTATTGTATGCTACAAAAAATATTGCCTCCAACTATATTAGCTTTTTATAGACTAAATATAAATCTCTGATACATGTGAATTTTAAGTTACTTAAGATTACTTCAACAGCAGCTGCAATAATAGTTATGTAATCATTGCTTGTTTTAGTACATATTTTTCATGTTGGGAATGTATGGCTTTGCAATTTTGTTTGTGGCTTTTTGTAGTATAGATTGTTCCATTTTCCTTTAACTAATGACTGTTTTTTGGTTCCAGTTAGGGTTAGTTCATGGCCTCCACCATATTTCATAACTGTTTAATGAAGAGCTTTACCTAATCTTGCTGTTTACTTGAATTGAACTAGGTATTTGGTCATGGAAAAGCAAATGGAGAACCAACTTGGGCTCTGCTCCTCACTGCTGGTATTTGTGAAATAGGAATTTTGATAGCCTCACTGGATAGCGTAGCACCAATTCTTTCAATGTAAGCATGAATGTGGTGGTTTATACTCTTAAGTTAAATAATATTTTGTTTTTAAATTATCTAGATAATGATTTTTCTTTTTGAAATAATACATGCTAGACTTTATTTTCTAACAAATTATATTCCTGTTTGATTCTGGAGATAATATGAAGCAACAAAATGTTTTGGCTGAAGCTAATCTCTAGGCACAAATAACTTTTTCCATTACAGAATTCACAGAATCATAGAATGGTTAAGTTTGGAAGGGACCTTGAAGATCATCTAGTTCCAACCCCCTTGCTGTGGGCAGGGACACCTCACTCCCACTAGCCTAGGTTGCTCAAAGCCCCATCCAACCTGGCCTTGAACACCTCCAGGGATGGGACATCCACAACCTCCTTTGGCAACCTGTTCCAGTGCTTCACCACCCTCATGGTGAAGAATTTCATCCTTGTATCTAATCTGAATCTACCCTCTTTCAGTTTCAGGCCCGTTACCTATCACTACAGGCCCTCATAAAAAGGTCACCCCAGAGCCTTCTCTTCTCCAAGCTGAGTAGCCCCAACTCCCTCAAACTGTCCTCATAGCAGAGGTGCTCCTGCCCTCTCATCATCTTCGTGGCCCTCCTCTGGACCTGCTCCAGCAGATCCATGTCCTTTCAGTACTGTGTGTTCTAGAACTAGATGCTATACTCCAGGTGGGGCCTCACCAGAGCAGCGTAGAGGGGAGAATTACCTCCCTCAACCTCCTGGTCACACTTCTTTTGAGGCAGCCTAGGACACGGTTTGCTTTTTGGGCTGCAAATGCAAATGCACACTGCCAGCTTGTGTTGAGCTTCTCATCAGCTAACACACCCAAATCCTTCTCCTCAGGGCTGCTCCCAATCTGCTCTCTGCCCAGCCTGTATATGTGATTCAGATTGCCTTGACCCAGGTGCAGGACCTTACACTTGGCCTTGCTGAACTTCATAAGATTGGCATGGGCCCATCTCAAGCCTGTCAAGTTCCCTCTGGATGGCATCCCTGTGTCAACCACTTCACAGAGCTTGGTGTGGTTGGCAAACTTGCTGAGGGTGCACTCTATCCCACTGTCCATGTGGCCCACAAAGATGTTAAATAGCACTGTTCCCAGTACCCATCCTTGTGGGACACCACTTGTCACTGATCTCCACTTGGACGTTAAGCTGTCGATCGCAAGTCTTGAAGTGCGACCATCTAGCCAATTCCTTATCCATCAAGTGTCCCATCTGTCAAACCCATGTCCTTCCAGTTTAGAGGCCAGGATATGAGGCTGGAGTCCTTGCCAGTGAAGACTGAGGCAAAAAAGTCATTGAGCACCTCAGCCTCTTCAATATCCTTGTGTGACCAGCTCCCCTGTTTCCTTCCAGAGTGGTCCTACGTTGTTCCTGGTCTTCCTTTTGTTGCTGACATATTATAGAAGGCTTTCTTATTGTCCTTGACATCCCTAGCGAGATTTAATTCCAACAGGGCCTTAGCTTTCCTAACCTGATCCCTGACTACTTGGTCAACTTGTATGTAATCCTCCCAGGTTGTCTGTCCTCTCTTCCATGCCCTATGGGCTACTTTTTGCATTCGAGAGTGTCCACGAGCTCCTTGTTCATCCATGCAGGCCACCTAGTGTTTTTACCAGCCTTCCTCTTTGTTGGAATGCATAGCTCTTGAGCTTGAAGGAGGTGATCACTGAATATTAACCGGCTTTCCTGGACCCCTCTTCCCTCCAGGACTTTATCCCATGGAATTCCACTGATCCCATTCCAGCCCTGAGGCTGTCAAAGTCAGCTCTCCTGAAATCCAGGGTCATGAGCTTACTGCTTGCCTTTCTCACTGACCTAAAGATCCTGAACTCCACCATTTCGTCATCACTGCAGCCAAGGCTGCTCTTAAGCTGCACACTCCCCACAAGCCCCTCCTTGTTGGTAAGAAGAAGATCGAGCAAAGCACCTCTTCTTGTAGACTCGTCTACCACTTAGAGAAGGAAGCTGTCATCGATGCATTCCAGGAATGTCCTGGATTGCTTATGCCTTGCTGTGTTGTCAGTCCAACAGATATCAGGATGGTTGAAGTCCCCCGTTAGGACCAAGACTTGCAAACGTGAGGCTGTTTCTATCTGTCTATAGAGAGCCTTGAATACTAGTAAAAATAGGTTCAACTTCTTTTAGATTTTAAAAATAAAAATTCCTGCTATTTTAGCTCTAGTGCATCTAATAGAGACAGATAGAACAATTTAATGTTTTAGGGTATGAACTGAACTTTATTTTACTGGCTTTTTCTTGGCAGTTTGTCCGATGTGTTACTTGGTAGGCAGCTCAGCCCCACACATCTGCTCGCTCACTCCCCCTCAGTTCAATTAGGGAGAGAATCAGAAGGATAAAAGTGAGAAAACTCATGGGTTGAGATAAAGACAGTTCAATAGGTAAGGCAGAAGCTTCAGGCATAAGCAGAAGAAAGCAAGCAATTCCTTCTCTGTTGGTAGGCAGATGTTTAGCCATTTCAAGGAAGACAGAGCTTCACTGTGCATAACTTACTTGGGAAAACAAATACAAGTAAGTCCAAATGTCTCCCTTTCTTCCTCTTTACCCTGAGTTCTTACTGCTGATGTCATACAGCGTTGAATATTCCTTTGCGAAGTTGTGGTCAGCTGTGTCAGCCATGTCCACTTCCCAAGACTATTTGCTGGCTGGATAGCGAGAAGAACAGAGAAAGCCTTGATGCTGTGTAAGCGTACTGCTCGGCAACCTCTAAAACATCCCTGTGTTATCAATGCTATTCTGGTTTACAAATCCAGAACATAGCACCGTATGAGCTAATATGAAGGAAATCAACTCTTATCACAGCCAAAACCAGTACACTGTGTGATTGTCAGTTGCTTGCTACGTTTTGTCTGAAATCTTTGTCTGAGATTTTGTGTTGCGCTAATACTGTGGTTTGAGGCCTGATGTTCTACAAGTATTAATTTGATCTATGCCTTGTGTTCTATTGCCCACTGTGAACACAGTGTACAAGTTCCTATGCTTTTTTGGATTGTGTTCAGCCTTTTAACGCAAATCTGTCTAATTTTCTACTGGAAAATGTTTTCTTTTTTAACAGGTTTTTCCTTATGTGCTATATGTTTGTAAACCTGGCTTGTGCAGTTCAGACGCTTTTACGGACTCCCAACTGGAGACCTCGTTTCAAGTATTACCATTGGTAAGGAATATTCCTTCATTCAGAAGCATTTTAAAACTAATTATGCAGCCCTAAATTGTTGATTTTTATTGCAATAATAAAACAGAATCTCTTTTTTGACATAAACGAGTTAAGAGTATTCGTGCACGGAATACTCTTAACAGGAACATTTGTTTTCATGTGTTTGGAGTAGAGCTAGCAATAGCTGTGGTCATAGCTGTGGAGGGTTTTGGAAGGGACTGTGGGATGACATTTACATTGCTATTAAGCCAAGAGATCTTCAAATATTTGAGTATAAAGATGAAAAAAATGTAATTGTCTTTGTAAAGGTAAGGAGAACTTGTAAAATATTCAGGAAGATTGATATGATTGTCATTTCATTTATGCAAAAAAATACACAAAACCAAAACTTGTACCAAAAGAATCTCATTTATTATATATCAGTTGACTATATGATATGATGACTGTGTCAAAAATATGTCATGCTTTGGACATTGCATTTGATAACTGAAGTACACAAGTGGAGGTCTGACAAAGTTAGTAAAGGTCAATTATACAAAAACTGTGGGCGTGTATTTGTTTAGTTAAGAGTTTAACATTTCAGAGTGAGATTGGGAAACTGATTTTTTTTTTCATTGTTTTTTAACGGAATGCTAAAAATACATATACTTATTTAATTAACAGTAATGCCATTGAAAAATATTAGGGCTGAAATGCCTTGAAGCCTAGAGCTTTTAGGGGATGAGCTGGCCTGATTCTAGGGTATGAGTTGCTTATTATTTTTCCGTTTAAAGATCTGAGTGAAAATGAAATGTCACAGATTTAGCCTTGTAAAATATTTTTGAATATGCTCAGTAGGCACTTACTATTTTGGCACCTAAACCTCCAAATATATCAGTGCCTGTCTCCCAGTCTATCACTGCAAACACCTAGTAGTATTTGCAATATTAAGAAAGAAAATGGGGGAGCGCTGTTGTTTGCTTTGATTTTGGTTTACTTTTGTTTTGTTCCCTTGGAAGGGAATCCACTGATTGTGGAAGAAGTGTAGCAGGAGATACAAAGTGGCTTTAAAACTAAGGCAGGTGGATAAGATGGAGGGTAGCAAGATGTAAGGGATGGACCGTGATGAGGAAGAAAAAGCAGGGTTTTGACATGGCAGCAGTGAAGTTTGTAACCATTTGGCAACAATTCTTTTTTATATATTTTCTTAGAGAGATCAGTGAGCCAACTGACTCGTGTCGCAGGTTAGGGCTGGGGCAACCACTAACACAGACAGGCACTCCCTAACCCCTTCTTACTCCCCAAAACAGGAAGGAAAAGGGAATGAG